>NW_028317901.1:3487500-3787500 GCF_062004578.1 Staurois parvus | reverse complement strand
GGTAAGACTGCTTTCCTATACTTATGCAAGGTTTTCATAGTTTTGTTAATATTACTTCCTATTATTGGATCACAAAACTAGTAAAAAAAAAAGATACGCTCCCTAAATAACTTTAGGCATACAAAATAATCTTAATTATGACTTGTTGAAATAAAAAAATGTGCCATTTTGAATGCTATTTGGATTACAATAAGGGCCGGTTCACACCAGAACGCGGTGCAGGAAAACCACGTTCCATGCGCATTTCCCATGCCACATTCAAAATGTGCTGTGTCTGCAATCTGCAGCAGGTGTCAATAATAAGTTAATGACATCCCAAATGCATGTCGCAAACGCAATGGATCACATGGTACAGAACTAGTGTTTTTTCACTGAGTACATATTTTGAGTTATAAATGTAATATTTACAATAATTTATTGTGACTTGAACATATTATATGCTTCTTTTTGCATGTAATTTTGTTTTGTCTACTGCATGCATGGTGTAGATTAGTACGTAGTTATGAAAAATGGCAGGGATGCCTGAAGTTGCTATTTTAAGTTTTGATAAAGCTATACATTTCTGTTCAGTGCGCTGTACCCCTATTGTATTATGTATGGATTATTATGGTCATGTGCTTGGACAACTACTTTTACGTGCTGGTGAGGCCTGTAACGTAAATGTAAGAGTAGAATAATTTTATCAGTAGTAGATATAGTTTAATCCCGTGTTATTAGAAATACAGTATTCCTTAATCATTCAGGGATATATGTTTTTTAATTGGCATTTGAAAGGACAGAGCAAGCTTCTAGCCTAGTGGGGACACCTAGATGCCAATAAAACTTTCCCATCAATGTAGCCAGAGATAGCCACCTTCTTGAACCTAAAAGAAGAATCCAAGCCATTTCGGCTACACAAATCAGCAGGAGACAGGCAGAAGGCTCCAAAATGCCTGTCAGTTTTGACTTATACAAACAGATCAGAGAAATCTATTTAATCTTTCATAAAACCTAAAATATTAGTTTCAGAGAGATGAAAATAATTTCTTCTGATTGGACACATTTTAGGCTAAATGTACATGTAAAGCTGTATTTGTAACCTATGTAGAATGCAGAGAAACGCAGAAAATGGTTATATGGTGCCTGATTGCGACAGCTGAACAGGGATTGGTACTGTCGCAATTGGACTGACGCGCTGGTGTTGGAAATCCTATCCCTGACCAGTGATTCGAACCATTCCTGGCCCATTCAGTTATGGGCACTTCAGAACACAGAAAGTCCTGTGGGCTGGGAGGGGAACATTCCCCAGGGTGATTGACCAAGGCCTAAAGTCCAGCCCACATCCATATTTCAATAAATTGAGGACCCTGAGAAATGGACGGTGTCATTCGTACAGAGCCGGTTCCATCTGACTGGTGAATCGCAGACTTTCTTTTGGCTTGCTCCAGTCACAGGATAAATCTTGGTAAAAGTTTTATTTCTGTTTTTATTCCCTTTTTACTTCACAGTGAATAGCCAATTGTGCATGTCTTTTTGTCTTTTCTGTAACTCTTTTTTTTTTCTTTATACATATTTTATGCAGTGCCCACTTTTGGGATATTAAATCATAAAATTAATTCTGTGTACTAAATAGGGGCTCATATTCCTGGAGAGATTGTATTGTAATGTCTATATGCTCTGTCTAAGTTCATTGTCAATCTCTATGCAATTGCACTGCGTGTTGGCAGATTGTAAAGGTTTGTGTGTGTGGACAAACTGTTGGGTGGTGCAAGCTACCGTTTGTGGACAGTGGAAGAGTGATTAACACCGGGGTTCTAGCTTGTAGGATAGCTGGAGGAATCCTAGAAGGATGCACTAATTGCTAGTGTGCACCAGATTGTATATAAGAATCATACCTGCCTGTGTGTGGTCAGACAGCTAGATTGGAGTGGAGTCTCCCTCTAGTGGTGGCCAGAGGTAGTGCGGGCTGTGAAAGGGTATCATGGCCAGTCTTGTATGCTCAATATAAGCCCTTTCTTTACCCTAAATCACAGACCACTCCCCAGTTAGTTAGTCGCCGTGGGCTTGCATTATTGTGACATGGTCCACTCTCCTAAATTTTAAAGATATAGATCAATAGATTCCTCCATCCTCACAAACAAGGTCAATGGGCAATTCAATGGAGTAATCTTACCCTTTGAAATCCACTGCTGCCAGCGGCAGATGCAGCTGCTGATCGGCAAATGTTTTCCAACACATGGATCAAAGTTTGGCTGGTCCGCGCTGAGCCAGTCAAATTTCGCTCTATCTATTATAAGCTTAACTAAAGGCTGGAAAAAAAATTGCACAGGCAGGTTCTTTATTGCAGAAGAGACATGTAATTACCTTCCTGTTTGCAGCTCTCTGCAAATTATACCCAAAGCTGTGCATGTGCTGCTCTGTTTACATTGTGAACAATGCCAGCATGCTGGGATGAATGACTCCTACATATGCGCAGAAATGACATTCTGTATCGGCCAATCAAGATCACCGTAGACTAGCTCCCAGACAAAGCCGCTGAGGAGATGCCAACGAGGGTCTTCACAAGCATTGGACTATTGGAGAATAGGTGAGTATCCTTGACTTTAGTTCTGCTTTAATAAGTCCAATTATCCAGAATCTGTGTTCTTACAATTTTCCACTGTTGTGCAATGCAAAACCCTTGTGTTCTCTTATTTCAAAGATCTCTTTGCCACTGTGTAGTCTAAATACATTAATTACATAAATCCCACACCCTATGCAAACAGAAAAACTCAACGGCACACACCTGTTCCTAGAAAGGTCATTTTCATATGCTCAAATCCTCTTCTCAATGTTGTGCAAGCAAATAAGTAATAAGTAATGGGCAGCACAGTGGCTAAATGGTTAGCACTTCCGCCTGGCAGTACTAGGGTCATTGGTTCGAATCCCAGCCACGGCACCACCTGCCTGAAGTTTGCATGTTCTCCCTGTGCCTGCGTGGGTTTCCTCCAGGTACTCCGGTTTCCTCCCACACTCCAAAGACATGCTGGTAGGTTAATTGGATCCTGTCTAAATTGGCCCTA
Organism: Staurois parvus; assembly: GCF_062004578.1. Taxonomy (NCBI): domain Eukaryota; kingdom Metazoa; phylum Chordata; class Amphibia; order Anura; family Ranidae; genus Staurois; species Staurois parvus. The sequence continues at coordinate 3,784,459 of NW_028317901.1, read as the reverse complement.
GTATGTGTATGAATGTAAGTTAGGGACTTTAGATTGTACATCCTTTGAGGGTTAGGGACTGATGTGAATGTACAATATATATGTAAAGCGCTGCGTAAATTGACGGCGCTATATAAGTACCTATAATAAATAAGTAATTTAGACACTGTAAAATCTTCGTAAAACATTTGTTAACCATCATTTTATTACATAGCGATATACAAAATCTAGAATTGGTCAAGTAAGAGTTTCAGCAACGGTCTTCCTTTATAAGGAGATTGTCTAGCTGATAGTGCAGAGGAAATGTGCAAGTATTTCCGAGATTATCACCAACTGTAGTTTAAGTTGAGTAAGCACGTTGGAACACAGGATTTCTAGAACCAGAAAAAAGGGGCTTGGGTAACTGATAAAACCTAAGGTGCTTGGAAAGTATTGTTGTTCATGGTAGCCAATAAATATGTTGCTTCTATTTTCTTGCCTTCTGTTAGCTGCATTGTAACACTGACAGGGAAATTCTTCACCTTTATTTATTTTTTTGTTTTTTCAGATAAGTAGGCCTCCAAAAGATTTTTTTTTTTCTTTTCTGGGTCAAAGAAAAAAAGTTGCTGGGGCCACCAGTTTCAGTAAGATATCATGCTAAATTTTGATTGGTTGACTAAGAACATCAAACCCTGTGTTTCCTTTACTCAATAGCCATCCGCAGAGAAGCAAAACCTTGCTTGCAGCTCAGTGTATGAAGATTAATTCAATGTGATGCAGTGAGGGAGTTTAGTTGATGCAGCTTTCCGCTACTGATTTTTCACTCATCTGTGATTTTGATGTTGCTATTTTAGGCAATCAGCTGTCTGAAGCGCGCACTTTACTTTTCCCCATTTGATTGGCGAGTACTCTATAACCTGGGGCTGGTTCATCTGAGTATGCAGCAATATGCCTCAGCCTTTCACTTCCTTAGTGCAGCTATATCCTTACATCATGGGAATGCCACACTTTACATGTTGTTGGCAGGTGAGCAACAACTCTTGTTCAATCAGTATGTCGCCCTTTGTACCACTGTGGTACCGAGGTCAGTATCTGCTTTTATGCTTACTCTTTATATCTTCTCTGTTTTAAGTGGCACTCACATACCTTGATGATACAGAGAATGCCAAGAACTCATATCAGCAGGCTGCCAGTCTGGATCAGTGAGTGAACATTATGTCACATGTCTTGTGAAAGGATCTTAGATCTAAGATTTAATTTTTTACTGATAAGTAGAATTTATAATGGTGTTTGTTTTCATCCTGCATGGGGGTAAACTATGCCATTTACAACTGTATTTGTAAATTTTCCATTTCAGAGCATTTATAATTGTTCTTTCACTCCAAACCACCACCTTCAAAGCAAGTTAGCACCTATGCCATTTTCAGGTCTCATTCGCAACGGCACCGTCAAACTTGAATTTATATGCATTTAGAGGACATTTGGAAACACATATAAATGCACATAATGATTTTTCAATGGTGCCATTCGCACTATATATTTACCTGCATTTAGTTTAGATACGTTTAGAGAAAATAGAATTCTGTGCATCCAGGATCCAGTTAAACATTCCTAAATGCAGCTAAAAAGGCTAAACCTGCTTTAAAGCAAAACTGTCCGAACACAGGAAAAAGTGATCTGGGAGGCATAAAAGTTGTTTATGCTTTTCAGATAACTTATTATAATTTATACATTAATAAAGGACTATAGTCTCTTTTCTGTAAGGCTTCATGCTCACTTGACATTTAGCATGAGATCCCTGGGCTTTGGTGCAGATGGAAGGCACAGGGGCACCATCCAGCTCTGCTCCCTGCAACCTGTAATACTCTGAGAAGCTTCTGATACTTCTACAGACCACTCCACGTGGTGTTTACATAGAGAGTATAGTGAAATCAAACATGTTGTGATCGCAAAACAACATTTTTTGGTAACTTTTTTGTCTTGTGGTCATGTTTCCAAACGTAAAGGGCCATTGTTAAACAACCACATGCAAAAGTGCACAGTGTGGGGCCACTGATTTCCTCTGGTTCAGGATCTGAACTGCATCTTGTGCCTTCTTTGCCACCCCCTCTGCCATCTCTCACCTTCTTTTAACTTTATTCTCCTCTTCATAACATTTTCAGCCTGCCCCAAACTGGGACCTCCAGCTTTCATGCTGTCACTAGCTGCTAAGTACACTGAAGACTATGAGCAAGGTGACAGGGAGCACTTGATTGATTTTTTTTCTTTCATAGGATTATAATTTTTTTTTATGCAAACCATGGCATTATTTGCAACCATGCTGTTATTATCATTTTGACAGATATGTCTAGTTTAAATGCCATGATTTATTTAAACTGCTGTGCAACCTTTCCCCAATTTTGCATATTAAAAACTGCAAATTTTAGTGGTAGTTCATTAAAAGGACAATAGTTTTGAAGCTTCTTCTTTAAATGGATCCTTATTTGAGGAAATTAATATTGAACTTGCAACTTCCAGTTAAAGGAAAACTTCCATGAAAAAAATATTCTAACAGTATGATGTACAGAGAATGTAAAATTGTTAACACAGTCAATTTTTAGCAGAAATCCTGCTCTCTTGGTTGGGAGATATTTGACATCACCAGTCTCTGTCAACCCCAGTAAATGTAGTATAGGTCAGTGTGAGGATAAAGCTTCATACAGGCGAATACACATAAAACATAAAACTCTCCTGTGCAAATCTAGACATTTATAACAGTAGGTACAGTCTAAAAGTGTAAAGAAAGCGTGGAGAATGGCACTAGCAGCTGTGATGGGTAATTCTGATGAATTGAAAGTGGATATTATTTACTGAAAGAGTATTCAATATAAGACTCCCTTTACACATCCAATACCAAAAATAGGACATGTACCTTTTGTAAATGCACTTCATGTGTATTGGGGGTGCATTTGCATGGCGCATTAGGGTGGCATTCAGAATGAGGGTGGGGGGTAATTTTAATGGATGTGGTCGCCACTTTCCCTGCAGTCAACATGAATGGCACTGTAACACGCTGATCATGTGTTGTAGTAACATGCAGTAAAATGTATGTTTTACCATGTGTTACTGCCACACACAGATGGCAAGCTAGTCTAAAACTAAATATAAAGCTAATCTCCATATTTTTAGTGATGTTTAAAAGTTCTTTTGGATCCAGCTTGTCTAAACAAAGTATTTACTTGACTAACACATGCAGTAGCTTTCAGTGCTACAGTATCTGACCTCTGTGCATCCTCAGCCACTTATAGTATACAGTGCTGTGTTCTGGCAGCGAGATGGGGACTTCCCGTCCTGCTCCCAGATCAAAATTGAGACAGGCTGGATGCTCCTTACAAGGAGATTAGTATTCTATGAATGACGGCTGAGGTTAAATACAGTTCATACTTCTGACAGCTACTGCATTTGTTGGTAAGTAAATCGTTTGTTTGGACCAGCTTGGTCCAAATGAACTATTTAATCTTCACTAAAACATGGAGATCAACTTTAACCAAAATAAAGCAACATTAATGGCATTTACAGACTTGTCTGCGCAAAAAAGAAATCTCTCAATGTAAAACTTGCCTTTGCATGAAACTAAACTCCTGCCTACAAATAGTTTTATTTTTGCATTATCTAGACATCCGCCAGTTGCTTGATTTCTGCCATTTCTTTATATCGTGTTAATACAGCAGCACACTTCCTCTGTTTGTGAAATGGTTTTCCTTCTCTCAGGACAGACCCTCTCGTAAATCTGAACTTTTCAGTTTTGCTGTACAATCAAGGGGATAAGAAGGGGGCACTGAGCCAATACCAGGAACTAGAGCGCAAAGTCAACTGTTTGAGAGACACTGGGACAGAGTTTGATCCAGAGGTAAAAATAAAAACCTACAACATTACAATTGTGGCATAATTAGACACTAGAACCTGTTATATGACAGTAGTGGGATCTAAATATATGATGTCAGAATTAAGATGTTGGGGTTGATTTACTAAAGGCAAAAAGCTTGTAGCCTGCAGTTGCTCTAGATCTGAGGGGAAGCTCTGCTGATTTCTATCATTCAATCATGTGCAAGCAAAAATGCTTTTTTTTTATTTTCCTTACATATTTTTGGGTATTCTTCGCAAAATGAAGCTTTACCTCATTTACTAAGCACTGTAGCAACTGCCTGTAGTAAATCAACCCCATTGCTGGCTTTTTGGTCTTAAAAAGCAGATAGAATATTCAGTTTTTGTTAGGTATTTTTAATAAAACTTTTTATCTTCAGTAAAACTCATTCCCTGTTCAGTTCTGTAGCTAATCTTGTACCCACGATTGATATAAATTAATTGTTTATGTAAATGTACAGTTGAGAAAAGGTTTGTAAGAACTTTGGATGTTTCTGAATTTCTGAATGAAAGGCTCCTACATGAAGTCTAATCTTTATGAAAATCTTATTAATAAATGTTTTTGTTTCATTTTGGATTCAGTGGTAAAGGGTTAGAACCTTTGTCAGGTTTTTATTACTGTCTCTGCACCTACTGGGGATATTTCCTCTAATTTCCTGGAAAATACATTTAGTAGACTAGGGAAAAATTTGAGATTCTGACAATAATTTTTATTATCCTGCTGAGTCATGAATTAACATCACTATTTCTGATTTCTATTTCTGCAGCTTCATAGGTTCGTGTACACTCGCTGCCACAATTTAAAAAAAAATGCAGCCGTGCAGAGCTCCACCCACTCGGCCGCATCATTCATTCACAGAGTTCTGTGAATGGGAAAACTACAAGTACAGACAGCCTTTGCCACTGTCAGCTTGTGGTTCTCAATGAACTAACAGGGCACTGTTGAGCACACTAGTTAGTTCCTTGATGCTTCTTGTTAGTGTGTAACTGTATGCTCATCTGTTAGACCCTTGCATTGCACCTGCGATCTGCTGATCCAGGGTGCAATGGTTTGCAGGTTCCTAGCAAAAAAAAAAAAATAAATGCACATTTTTTTACCTGGAAAAAGAGTTTAAATTCCCCGCCCTTCCCTCCACTCCTCAGTTTTTGATTGTGTTTCCCTGCAGCAAAACATTTGGGGTTTTTTTGCAGACCTAAGGCCTGGGTCTGGAGGTCCCCCCAGGGGGGTACACAACTGAGCTGGAGAAGGCAGGCTGTAACTCACCCACTCCAAGGGTCCCAGCTGATATTGAAGCTTCCTGGGCACAGGGGAGGTGTGCCTGGCATTCCAGGTATGGGCGCCATTCCTCCCTCTTCCGGGGCAGTGGGGAAGCATGTCCAGGAGAGGACCGGGCCGCGAGGTGGCTTCTCGTGGATATGGGGACCACCGGCCAGGATGTTGAATAGCGCGGTGTGCCTCTGTAGGATGAGCAGGGCTGCAGGGGTGGAGTCCGCTGCTGGTTCTGCCAGATGTAGGTAGGAGAGCCCAGGGTGCAGGACCGGAAGTGGGTGTGAGGCTGCGGGCAAAGCCTCGCTCTCAATAGGACTTCCAGTGAGGGCGGGACTGCCACCTTAAAGATGTCGGCGCTTCCTTCCTTGTGAGGACACCCCGGGAATTACCCCTGGGAGAGTGGACCCAGCAGCCCGGCGAAGGTGATGCAGTCCCGAGGAGCCCTCCTAAGGATGAAAGGCGAGGCTGCAGCCAGTGAGAAGACCACTGGCAGTGAGTCTGACTCGGCTGATGGGGGAGAGGAGGGGGGTAAAGACCTTACCCACTCCCCTACAGGTTTACTCAGGGGGAAGGAATACATGTTAACCTGGGCCCCTGTTTATCTCTCCTTAGAGCCGTGTGTAGCTGCCCAGGAGAGAGCCCACAAGACACCTAGAGCCGCCCCTCCCCCCCCCCCCTGCTTCGAACGGTGTGGTTGTAATGATAAAATACCGCAAGACCATGCCAAACCCTTTTGCTACAAGTGTATCCACAAGTTGTCAGGGAAAGAAACCAGCAGTTATTAAGGATTTTTTTATCGGTGCAAACGGATATGTTATCCACCTTACAATCCTTCAAGACAGCCCTGATATCCAGTGAGGTGGATGCCAGGTCCTCTAGGGAATGGTCTTCTTCCCAGGAAGGAACTTGGACGGGGAAGCAGGAGGAAGAGCTAGAGGAGGCAGATGTTTTTTGTCCAAACCTCCCTGGAATTGGGGGAAGATTTGGAAGGTGCTAGTCAGGCTAGCAAGGAATCTAAACCAGGTAGACACCTTTTTGCTGTGGAAGATATGGATGGGCTCCTAAGGGCTATCTGTGCCTCGGAGGACATCCCAGAACCACCAACGCAGGTCTCAGCCCAGGGCAAGATGTATAGAGGGTTGGTGAGGCCGCAAGCTAGGGTGCTATCCGTGCAGCAAACTTTCAAACATATTGTCTTAAGAGAGTGGAAGGATCCTGAGAGAAAGGTCCTAAAATTGAAGACCTGTAAGAGGCAATACGTTTATGGGGAAGAGAGAAATTCCTGAAAAATCCCAAATTAGACGCCGTGTTATTGCAAAGTATCTAAAAAGACTGGCCTGTCCTTTGAGGACTCAGGTAACATCAGAGATCAGATAGACCGTAGGTCCGAGACGCTGTTGCGTAGACCCTGGGATGCCAGTGCTGCTACTATGGCCCCAGCCCTGGCGTTCGCCTGCATCTCTAGAAATACTGACACATAGATGCGTGATTGACCACGTCTCTCGGGGTACCAAGAAAAAAGGGGAAGCTTAGTTAGAAGAGGTGTTGGATTCCCTGGAGGTAGTTGGTAAGGCAGTAGCCTACCTAGCAGATGCTGTGGTGGAGATGGTCAGAACACCGGCTAAGACTGCAGCTCTTCTTAACTCAGCCCGGAGGGCAGTATGGGCTAAAACCTGGGAGGATGATCAGACGACAAGAGTTTGCGGTTTTCCCTTTTTTAGGGTCCTTTTCTTTTCGGCCTAGGGCTGGACCAGGTATTATCGAGGTCCACCGAAAAGGGGAAGAATTTCCCTGTCAAGGCCAAAAAGGATAAGGGGAAGAAGTTTTTTGTGCCCCCCTTAATCAGGCCCAGCAAAGATTTAGGAAGGACTCACCCAAGAAATAGGCCAACAAAGGAAGCTTCCTTTGTTCTGGCTCCAAACCCCACCAATAAGGACCCCAAATGTCATAGACCTCTAGGTGGGAGGAAGGCACATCATGAGAGTTCTAGGTCTCATGTAGCCTGTAGCCGGCCGTGGAGTGGGCACATTTTCATTCCAGGGAGCTTAAATTCTTCCTTCTATCCTCTTGAAACAGGAAAGTGGAGTCGCTGGACAAGAGGGTTTCAATCCCGGTGAGTGTAAAAACCTCGCTGGGATGGTGGCTCAAGCCCCAAAATTTGGGGTAAGGCAGACCATGAGCGCAGTGGGACACAGTTCGGGTAACCACAAACGCAAGCAAGTGGGGCTAGGGGGCTCATTTAGAGGACCAACAAGCCCGAGGCCCGTGGGAGCTACACCAAAAAGGAACCTCCTCCAATTGCAGAGAGCTGTTGGCAGTGGGTCGGGCCTTGAAGGCCTTTGCAGACAGGATCGGAGGAAAAGAAGTCCAAATTCTGTCAGACAATATGTCGAGAGTGGCATACCTGAATCACCAGGGGGGCACCAGATCCCAGAATCTCCTGAACCTAGCTCAGGAGATTCTAGGATGGGCAGAGTTCTTTCAGTGTCGGCGGTCCACATAAAGGGGTCGGTCAACATGAAAGCAGATTTTCTCAGTCAACTGTTCACCAGGGAGAGTGGGAACTCGATCACGAGGTCTTTTTTTTAGATAAGGCAGGTTTTTTGGAGCCTAGAGATAGACCTTTTTGCCTGCAGGAAAAACAGGAAGGTGAGATGGTATTTCTCACTGGCTTGGGAGCAGGGATCTGAAGGCCTGGACGCGTTAGCACAGGATTGGGATTTCGAGCTGGCATATGCATTTCCCCCTCTGCCATTGATCCCACGGATACTTCGGAAGCTGGGCTGATAAGGCTGCATACAGATCTTGCGGGTGGCCAAGAAGAGTCTGGTTTGCCACTTTGAAGAGGTGGGCTGTGGCTCCCCTGCAGCGTCTCCCAGTCAGGTGGGCTCTTCTCTCACAGGGGCCAACTCAGCACCCCAATTCGGAGTTTTTTCGGTAACGGCTTGGCTCTTGAAATGGAGATCCTTAGAAAAAGGGGGTGTTCTGAGAGTGATAGACACTCTTTTCCTCAGTAAAAAAAAAAAAGGTAACTAGAAAAATATACGCCAAGGTGTGGAAAGTGTTTTTCAGCTGGTGTCAGAAAAAAGGGGCTTCCCTTCCCACGGTTTCAGTGATCCTAGACCTTATCCAAGCTGGGGTGAATAAAGGTATTGCAGAAAGCACCCTAAAGGTGCATATGGAGGCTTGCGTCAGAATCCCTGGTTAAGAGGTTTCTGGGGGCCAGGGAGTGAGTGACCCCTGTTAAATTACATAATTTTCCAGCTTGGGATCTGACCTTAGTGTTAGAGGCTTTATCCAAGCCACCGTTTGAGCGAGTAGCACAGGTTTCTGTTAAGATTTTCCTTTTAAGTTTGCCTTCCTTTTAGCCATCACAACGGCAAGGAAAATAGGTGACCTTCAGAACCTGTCTATCAAGGAACCCTTCCTGGTGGTATTAGAGGACAAGGTAGTACTTAGACAGAATCCCTTTTATTTGCCCAAAGTGGCCTCATAGTTTCATAGGACACAGGATAAATTTCTGTCTTTCTGTCAAAACCCTAGGAATGAGAGGGAAAAGAGTTTTAATTTTTCAGATGTCAGACGGTGTTTACTGACATATTTCCATAGAATAAGTGACTTCAGGATGTCGAGTCATCTTTTGATTTTTGTTGAATGGCCCGAGGAAGGGACAGCAAGCATCTAAGCCAACTATAGCTTGATGGATCAGACAAGCCATCTCCTTAGCTTATGAGCAATCAGGGGTTTCAGTTTCCTCACACCTTAAGGCTCACTCTGTTAGAGTATTGGCGACCTCTTGGGTGGAGAGGGCCAGAGCATCAATTGACCAGATCTGCTGAGCAGCCACATGGACAAGCCAGGACACCTTTGTGAGACACTACAGGGTAGAGTTGATGTCACCTCAAGACCCGATGTTTAGCAAGAAAGTATTACAGGCAGTAGTCCCACCTTAAGGTAGGCCTGAGTTCCTTGCTTATCGTCTCAGGTGTGCCGTCCTGGAAGATGAATAGTGAAAAGTACCAGTTACACTTAGCGGTAACGGTATTTCTGGGAAATCTTCCAGGACGGCAGCCCTACTTCCAACCCATAACTGGTGTTGGTTAATTCAAGACAGATTACCTTTTGTGCACCAGGGTGCAGGGATACTCTTATATAACTGAGGAGTGGAGGGAAGGGTGGGGAATTTAAACTCTGTAAATTTTTGATTAAGTTTCCTGTCAGGTGGAGCTAGTTATCTGGAAAATTTCCCAGAAATACTGTTAATGGTAAGTGTAACTGGTACTTTTTTATTACAAAGTTGAACTTATCCTTTAAGATTATGTAACTTCTTGAATGTCCATAGCTTGGATACAAAGTTCCTCCATTGATTTTCTTCCCTGGCTGTTCACTTTTGTCTGGGTTATGAGTTGGCCCCAGTGACTTCAGCTGAAATCTTGTAATATGAAAAAAGCATTTGGGTTGATGGCTAGAGGAGCATGGCTACCACTTATCCAAATAGCTGAACTAAAAAAAAAAAAAAGCTAATACGTTTTAATTATTAAAATTATCTAGTCAACCATTTAGGGATACATGCAATATTGGTTTGGAAAGTCCCTGTTTGACCTTCAAAAACAGAGAGAAAAAAAGAATCTTGGCATACTTAAGTTTTTTGTTGCCTTTTTGTGACTCTTTAGATGGTGGACATGGCTCAGAAATTAGGGGCAGCCCTGCAGGTTGGTGAGAGTCTTGTGTGGACAAAACAGAATAAAGACCAAAAAGCTAAGCAGAAAGCAGGAGTGAAAGGACCAGGAACAGAACAGACTCCACTGGGGTCGAATCAGGCTCTGGGTAGAGCAATGTCTTCTGCTGCTGGATACAGTAAGGCAGCCCTCCCAGCAGGTGAGACAATAAAAAAATGATCTGAACCTATTATTTTCCACACCGCTAAAATCAAAATCCATAACTTACCTTTCTTTTAGGATCCAGTGCACCTGTCTCCAAACCTCCATCTCTACCATTGGAGCCCGAGGACCCTTCAAGCTCAGGTTCTGCAACAGAATTCAAGAGGGGTGCCAGCTAATTGTAATATATTTATATTTCTGCTTAGATTAGCTAAATAAGATCTCTCTATGCTTTTATAAGACAAAGCTGAGTGTAATTGATTTTAGATCTGTTACAATGTTGAATATATATATATATACAGTTGTGTCCAAAATTATTCAACCCCCACTGAAATTGAGTGTTTTGGCCAGTTTGACATTGCTTTTGATCATTCAGTCATCTTGCTTACATTTACATTAAAGAGGCACTTGTAGGTCAGACAAATATAACATAACAGTTATAATGAAATAACCACAAATGTCTTTTCTGTGCTCACAGCATTATCAGTTTTATTCAACCCCCAAGTGACATTCAATCTTAGTACTTAGTACAGCATCCTTTTACAGTTATAACAGCTTTTAAACGTGAAGCATAGCTTGACACAAGTGTCTTGCAGCGATCTACGGGTATCTTCGCCCATTCTTCATGGGCAAAGGCCTCCAGTTCAGTCACATTCTTAGGCTTGCGCACTGCAACTGCTTTCTTTAAGTCCCACCAGAGGTTCTCAATCGGATTTAAGTCTGGTGACTGCGATGGCCACTCCAAAATGTTCCAGCCTTTCCTCTGCAACCATGCTCTAGTGGACTTGGAGGTATGCTTGGGATCATTGTCCTGTTGAAAGGTCCAACGTCTCCCAAGCCTCAGGTGTGTGACGGACTGCATCACGTTTCCATCCAATATCTCCTGGTACTGAAGAGAATTCATGGTACCTTGCACACGCTGAAGCTTCCCTGTACCTGCAGAAGCAAAACAGCCCCAAAACATGATTGACCCTCCACCATGCTTCACAGTAGGCAAGGTGTTCTTTTCATCATAGGCCTTGTTCTTCCTCCTCCAAACATAGCGTTGATCCATGGGCCCAAACAGTTCTAATTTTGTTTCATCAGTCCACAGAACACTATCCCACAACTTTTGTGGTTTGTCCACATGGCTTTTGGCATACTGCAGTCGACTCTTCTTATTCTTTGGAGACAGCAAGGGGGTACGCCTGGGAGTTCTGGCACGGAGGCCTTCATTACGCAGTGTGCGTCTTATTGTCTGGGCTGAAACTTCTGTACCCACATCTGACAAATCTTTTCTCAGTTCCTCAGCAGTCACACGGGGACTTCTCTCCACTCTACGCTTCAGGTAGCGCACAGCAGTCGAAGTCAGCATCTTCTTTCTGCCACGACCAGGTAGCGTTTCAACAGTGCCCTTTGCCTTGAATTTGCGAATGATGCTTCCTAAGGTGTCTCTTGGTATGTTTAACATCTTTGCAATCTTCTTATAGCCATTGCCCTTCCTGTGAAGAGAAATCACCTCTTCTCTTGTCTTCCTGGACCATTCTCTTGCCTTCACCATGTTTGTAACCACACCAGTAAATGTCTAGAAGGAGCTGAGTATCACAGTCATTTTAAAGCTGCCTAATTGGTGCTTATTATGCTTGATTGCTGCTCGGTGACATCCACAGGTGTTTTCAATACCTGATGGAAAGCACCTGTATGAACCTCTGTTCTTCAGAGTGGTAGTCTTTAAGGGGTTGAATAATTGTGGCAATGAAGAAACCACATAAGAACCATTTACTACTGTATTACATAAACAATTGATGTCATTTTAGTTGCATTTGGGTAGTTACAACGTCCTTGTAGGATTTGATTCTGAATACAATTCCAAATGTACACTATAGTCCCTAAACCCCTTTACAGCATTGGGGGTTGAATAATTTTGGACACAACTGTATATATATATATATATATATACACACACACATACATACATGATTACACAACCTTTATAGAAGGTAGTGAGATATACATTGTATATATAAATGCAAACAATCGTTTACGTGGTATTTATGTAATTTAATAAGCATCATCAAAGCCGACCTTCTATGCCAAATGTTTTTTTGCCAGCCCCCTGCTCACAACCCCCCCCCTCCCCCCAACACAAGAGCAAGTTTTTTTTTGGGGGGGGGGGGAGGGGCAAACTGTTTACAAATAACCTCTTAAAGCCATGAGGAAAAAGGACATGGGAGGAGGAGGGGGCTGTCCAAAAGCAGACCTTCTGTTTGGCATGGAAGATCTGCTTTAAATGAATCTACTGTGTGTTGTATTAGTGGTGGCGATAATAGTTTGCCTTGCAACACCCACAATCTGTGCAGATTATATACCCAGATACAACAGAGCTTTTTAACCTGTTCTCAATATATTTATAGTAAAAAAATTAGGAAGCAAATAAACGGATTTCTTTTATTTTACATTCCGATCATTTCTACACCCTTGATTGTGTTAAAGAGAAATTGAAATGTGGAAACCGTGCCCATAAAAAGGTAGCACAGAGCAAATGGCTAGTTACCAGTGTTGACTGATCTCCCTGCAGCTGATCTTTCCCCACTACAGACTTGCCATGTCTGACTTACCTGCATTGTTTCTCTGTGTAGAGGCAGTCATCTTGGTAGAGGCAGGGCTTTGCTTCCTCATGTCAACCTCTAGCAAAGAGAACAGTGAGTAGCACAAAAGGAGCAGTGCCTTAATCTCATACAGATGATATGCAGGTATGAGGCTGTAGGCACAGAAGCACCTAAACAATCTCACATCTCAGGAAACACACTGCTATTTTTTAGCAATGCCAGACCAAAGGTACCATTTTCAGACTTCTGATTATGCGCAAACAACATTTTTATATTTTCCATATAACATACCAAATCTTCACTTTTTGCATTAAGTTCCACTTTAAGCAGATTTGTTTCGTGGCTTCCACAGTATAGGCATGCCCTAGACTTCCAGTCAGAGTTCAGTAGGTGTGGGTATAATTGTTTTCTGCCATGATGACAATGCAAACATGGATATTTTGTGTAAAGGTTGTTGTAGGTTGCTATGTTTGTCATCACTTTCCTAACAAATCCCTAACACTTTGTGAATTACCAGTTTGTAAATGCATGACCATTTTTCCTGTTGTGTATGGTTGCTGCAGCTGAGCAGTATGGGGACTGCTAATGTTTGCTTAACTCTCCTTAAGCCTTTGGCGAACACGTCTCCTTACAGAAAGCTAAGCCAAGTCAGGACTCATGTCTGAAGGAAAAGCAAACACAAAGAAGGAAAGAGCAGATCATGTGTACTTTTTAACATGTGATATACAAGAGGTGGACAAAATTATAGAAACACCAGGTAAAATAACAAAATTGTTACTGGTGGATAATGGAATCTGATACCACTCTTTATGCAAAAATTGTTCCAGTTCTTGCAGAGTTGCTAGAGGCAGAAAACGAGCCTGAACCTTGTTCTCCAAAATCAACCATAATGGCTCTATGATATTTAGGCCTGGCGACTGCGGCGCCCAGGGAAGGTGCGAGACTTCATCTGCATGCTTGTCAAACCACGATTTGACAACATCAGCTGTGTGAATCTGAACATTATTGTCTTGGTAAATGGCGCGGTCTTCATGAAACAATGTCTGCACCAAGGTGTGTACATGGTTGTCCAAAATTTGTACATAGTCACTGGCAGTGACTCTACTTTTTTAAGGTGATGAAGAATACCAAGATTTGACTGCCCAAACCATTGCGCCACCACCATGCATTACCGTTGACACAAGACAGTCCTGGTCATAAGCTTCAAGCCGTGTTTGCCACGCGTAAACACGTCCGGTGGTCGGGAATCGTGTGGAGCTTGAGTCATCGGACTATTTTTCAGTCTTCCATTGATCAATAGTCCACAATTTATGAGTGTTGCACCACTCTCTCCTCTTCTCAGTATTAATATCAGTTTTGCAGTTGCAGTTCGCACATGAATGTTTTGCTTATGGAGATCTTTCTGTACAGTTTTTGTGGACATGGGCTTTGGAAAACTGAGACTGAGCTCTGCAATCACTTTTGCAGCAGTTTTTTTTTCCTGGGTCACGTTCCTGCGCAGTGTCCTTTTGTCTTTCGATCTGTTGAGCTCTAACTTGACTCTGTATTACTAGCAGTGCACACAGTGAATGATTAAAGTGAGACTTCCCACCTGTTAGCTAGGTGTCTCATCACACAGTGAAAGCAAAAGAATGTTACATCATGTCTGCTTTCAACGCAAAACATGTCGCCACTTTCACACCTGCAAATTATGTAGTGTTTCCATATTTTTGTCAAACCCCTGTATTGTTTACACTGCACACAAATAGCAGTGTAATTGTAGCTGCTTTGCATTTCATCATCTTCCTTCTGATTAGTATCTTTCCTCTTCGCTAATGTCAGTTAATAAGTTCTGCTTGGGGAGCTGAAGGTAGCCAGCTATAGCTTGTGCAGGCAAAATACTTTCCTAAAAAACTGTATAGCATGTGTGATGAAAATATTCATAGTGCGACTGTGTACAAATTTTGGCTGACCATGTGCACACCATGGTGCATACAATGTTTCCTGAAGACAGCGTCATTTACCAAGACAATAGTGCTCTAATTCACACAACTGGTGTTGTCAAATCATGATTTGATGAACATGCAGCCAAAGTCTTGCACCTTCCCTGGGAACCGCAGTTGCCAGACCTCAATTTCATAGGGCCACTATGGTTAATTTTGAGAACAAGGTTCGGGCTTATTTTTCACCTCTGGCATCTCTGCGAGAACTGTTCTTTTACCTGGTGTTTCCATATTTTTGTCCAACCCCTGTATGTATAGCACGTTTTTGCAGAGCTTTCAGCAAGCTTTGTTGAAGCTCAGTTTGTGAATGTTGAATACAGAGAAGGCAAGTATAAACCTGTTTTTTTTTTTAAATGACAAAGTTTACAATCACTTTAACCACTTGCCCTACAGAGGATCCCCCCCTTCCTGACCAGGCCATTTTTTGCATTATGGTGGTGCGTTACTTTAACTGGCAATTGCGCGGTCATGCATCGCTGCACACAAATAATATTTATGTCCTTTTTTTTCCCCACAAATAGAGCTTTCTTTCGGTGGTATGTGATCACCTGTGCGGTCTTTATTTTTTGCGCTATAAAAAAAATAAAAGACCGGCGAAGTTGAGAAAAAAATATTTTACTTTTTGCTATTAAACCTGTCCAGTAAACAAAATAAATTTTAAAAAATAATTTCGTCATAAATTTAGGGCAAAATGTATTCTGCTACATGTCTTTGCTAAAAGGAAAATTCCAATACGTGTAAATTAATTGGTTAACGTGAAAAGTTATAGGCTTTACAAATGGTGGTATATATACACACTGGGATTTTTTTTTTTCTACTAGAAATGGTGGTGATCAACGACTTATCGTGGGACTGCTGTGGGCATTCTGACACTGGGGGGAACTGATTTGGTGTCACTGACATCCCCAGTGACACCAATATGGTGATCAGTGCTAATAAAAAGCACTGACACTGTACTAATGGCACTGGGGCAGGAAGGGGTAAATATGTGGGGCAATCAAAGGGTTAACTGTGCTGTTTTAGTGTGTGTGTTTCCACTGTAAGCACATTGCTTTGGATGGTTCTGCTATGCATAGCAGTGTGTAGGAGCTGACGGAAGAGAACTGAATTGTTTACTTACAGTTCTCTCCCTACGTCGGTAATGCTCCTTGATCACTGGTTGCTGGCAAGTAATCACCAGCCGGGACCCGGTGATTGACAACCGAGGCCGTGAATAGCGGCGCAGGTAGGGCAGTGCACCTTAATGTGACAGACATTTCATTAAATCCCTAGCTGCTTGAAGTTGCCATTGTCTTGCATACTGCATTCTAATCCCAGGGTCATCACTTCACTGTGTGGTTGGCTTGGGAGTCCTTTACAGGATTTAGCACCAAAATAGTATACTGACCAATCAAAATTACTTGCAAAAAAAGTGTGCTTCATTTGAGCCAACAACCTTCCCTCTCAAAGCCACACCCACGCCAGGCCAGTTTAGATGACAGTTAAAGCGGAACTAAATCAATGTAACAACATTTTTACAAAAATGTTACATTCCCGGCATGCCAAATGTCACATTTGCATGTGTTCTCAACCAAACCTGTCAAACCATCAAATGGCTGGTGTGACAACAAATCAAATGTGCAGTACCATGGCAGTTGCAGATCTAGCAGAGGCTAAGATGGCAGCTTCCTTGGCTGAAAAGGATAGGAGGCTTTAGTTCCGCTTTAAAAACTACAGTATTCAGGATCATGGAAAACATTCACAAATCACTCAGGCAGCACTCTGGTTAAATCAATTCTATGAACCAACCCAACATCTATTCACACACATATCACAGGTGAACTCAGTCTATAAAGAAGTTGTGTGTGATTAGCTCTGTTACTTTCCTTTATCCAGACACTATGAACTCTGTAAGAATTATTACCATTTATTAAAAAAAAAAGTTACAAAGTTTTATCACAAAACGGTACGTTACAAAAAGTGTGATTTTTTTTTTTCCAGTGATCTGAAAAACAATAGACAAAAGCATAACAAAACAGATGCAAATATGTATTGTGGCCAGTTACCCAATGAGAAAAAGTTAGACGTGTATCTACCACATACACCATATCTACATTGTTTGTTACCACTGCATATTGGTGACCTGATGGTACATAATAATAATAAATAAAAATAATCGTTTTGGTATAGAACTGTAACAGCACAGTCCGCTAAATCATCAGCTGCCCCCGACAAAGTCAAAGCATAAAAAAAGGGTTTATATAAACTGTATAAGTTGAATAAATAAGCCTAAGACGTTATCTTTTGTATAAAAAAAAAAAAGGTTGGGGGGTTTAAAACATAAGAGGATTCAAAGTAGTAATATTTTGGTCCCATTACCCCCCCCAAAAAAAAACCCCCCACAAACCTCAGCAGACAGCACAAGTGCTAGAGATGGACAAGCATAACACAGAAAAACACTGGAATGTATGGTGTAAGACGTTAATGATTATTGTTATCAGTCCACGATGTGGGTTGTCCATGTAACAGTAGTGCCGTCCTCAGTAACCTGTTTGGCTTTGGGAACCAGTTCCCAGTAGAGCCTTTAAAGACACAATGGGATTAATCAATTCACAACAGCTAGAAAATAACAAGGAGGTTGATGTCAACCAATGCACAGATAGGCTGTGTACCTTGTATGTGCTCCAATGGGTAATTATTAAATGTAACTGGAATGTCCCTTAGTAATATGTGTGAACTGCTTCCCTTTAACCGATAAAAAAGCTGTGATAATGGTACCCTCACCATGTTACCTGTTCAGCACTGTTCAGGCTGTAACATACAAAAAAGTCAACTGTTTTCAGATATGTCTACAGCAGAGTAAACCCAACAGTGGAGCACTTATGTTGGCAATACAACTGTTCAATAAAACATGTATGCCAAACATGATGCATCCATGACCACAGCATTAGATGCTCCCCAGTTCCTATACTATAGAGATAAGTGCAGTGATGAGCATGCTGGAGCACTACCGAATAAATAGTGGAAAGGGAGGGGGCCTGGGCATCACATCTCCAGACTAGACACTGTCCCCTTGTGCTTTTGCATCAGACTTAAGGCCTGGTTAACACTATGCATTCCAGTTGCGGGTGTCGCACTGATTCCCGAAACCGAACTACGGCTTCTCTTGCATGGCTCACTGGGCTGCCATTCATTCTGAATGGCACCCCCATGCATCTCAGCCTGCAGCGTGATCGTGGTTGCGGGAACTGCAGGGAAACCGCATGATCCAAAAAAGACCAAGTTGTTTCCCTGCGGCCGCATTTTTAAAAAGGTTTATGTGCAGTTCACGCGGCACAGTAGTCCATTGAATGAATGCCCAAGCAAACGCGGTCCGCACGGCCAGCCCTAGGGTGAACCAGGCCTAATTTAGCAGTGAAAACAATTTGTAGCCTATGAGGAAAAAGATAATCTCTTGCTGGAGCTTTGTCTACTAAATAAGTCTATATTTTGGGGGCATTTTTTTAAATAAAAAAAGGTGTATGTTTAAATCACCTGCAAAGTATGCTAGTACCAGCTCTAATGGAAAGAACAGGAAGCATTAACCTATGTATTACTGCAGAAAAAAAAAAAGCTTGAACATATAACAGAGTTGCTGGTATATCTAATATCTATTAAGATAGCATTACAATTTAAACCTAGCTCTATCAATATAGGTAATGAAGGGTAATTATTCAATCTACAAAATACAAATGGGGGGTACAAGTTTTAAAGTATAACTAACATTTTACTTTAGTTTGGGATATAGTGGAGAAGGAATAGAGCACCTGTCAGGTTATTATTGCTGTGTGTGCCTCCATTAGATTCACCCTCTAGATTTGCCCGATTTACCATTATCACAAAGAACAGAAATTAGGGGGAAAAAATCCCAAATTTTGGATTGTCACCAGAACAGAAAGAGGCGAAATCTTCCAACTCAGACACCAGTCTGGTAACAGCCAGGGATTCCCTCACTATGGAGGGATTTCTTCACTTCTTGTTGTGGTTATAGGCGAGTAAGTGAAAAGAAAACACCCAATCGGAACACAGACAGCAAAAAAAATAAATTAATAATACGGCAGGCATTACAACTCTCCCTTACTCCATCCAAAATGAAAAACATTAAAATTAAAAAGCATACACTGTAGTTTTCATTTTGGCAAGGAAGAGTCTCAAACAGATAGTGATGATTTATTACAATCAATCACATTTTCCCTTAATATTGTACACGAACTTGGGGAAGACCTTAGGTTGCTGTGGGTAAAACAAACAGTCAGAGATTATACCTTTTAGAGACCTTCAATGTGGCTCATTTATTAAAAAATAAAAATAGTGCAAAGGAAAATGGTAGTGTTACCCACAGCAACATCAGATGTTTTGCTTCATTTTCTGTTGAAAAATAAATAATGGGCACCAGGTGTCTGATCTTGTGCATAGGTTATCAGAAATAATCTCAACTGGAATGAATACAGTGCTAAAGGGCCTCATAGATAAAAAGTGCCTTTCATTCATAGCAAGAAATCAGGTTTTGAGGGATATTTTACTAACACTGGTCAGAAAATAAAAAAAGAACGGGATGAGTTCCTATGGAGGATGTGGATACTTTTCCATACATAAGGCCCTGTGTTGAATGCTTAAGCTTTTATATATAGTAAACACCTTCTATGTGCAGCATTATGTTTTTATGGTATAAAAACTTACTGCATCCCACTGTCAATTATTTTCCCATAAAACCAACAAGAAAATCTGCATTCGGAGATCCTCTGAAAAAAACATTATAAAGCATGGCTCTAAGCAGCCTTAAATTTCTGAGATTTATCTTTTCAGTGCCAGCAGCAGATTTGACCTGTGCATGTCTGTAGTACCAGACTGTTTCCTCATTCAGTCTTCACTTCTGAAAACAACAATCCTTCCGCAGATATAGCATCACCCAGGCCCACAGTCCTAACAGGCTCTTTGCATATGAGCACAGGTGTGAAATGGAAGGTAACTCCACCTTTCTTCCAAACTGCCACAGGTTCCTTGGCACTCACCCTGGCAGTGGGACCCATGTCTGTTTTGGAGGTAGAAAATTCCAGTGGGCTTTTCAGTGTTACTTTTGAAGGTTCAATAATTTCACTGGCACAAGCTTGGGTGCCAGCAATCCGAGCACCTGCAGCGACAGCAGCCACCTGATTTCCCCAAAAGCCATCCACAGTGGCCAGAATGTGGTAGGCCAAAGTGTGGAAGTGGACTCTGGTAAGAGCAGAATCTCCATCAACAGAACCCTTCAGAATCCAGAACAAGATGTCACTCACTATTCCAACATCCGGGATTCCTGACCATGCTGGGAGTGCTGAGTGAGGACCAGAGGATGACTGGCTGAGGAAAAGAAGCTCTTGTTCATTAAGACCCACAGAACTGATCACTGGAAAGACCTGCTGACCAAAATAACAGAGAAGAATACAGAGAGCTTATGATAAAAGGATACAATTTACATACATACACATTTTAGGCAAAGTGCTATAAGCAGCAACTCACAGAATCATAAATAAACTGACCTCTGTTTGCTACAGGTGTCCCTTAAATCATTCTTACTCTTTACACTTATTTATGGTATAAGGCTGTATATCTGCTAAACCTGTTAAAATAGAGACTGTTCTGAAAATTAAGCACCTGCTGACCACTCACAGTAAAATATACTGCGAACAGGCACAATCACGTACCTGAATGCTGGCTCTTTCTTCCAGGTTCAGAGTGCACATCCACATGCCCCCTGCCAGCCAGTGCTGTGATTGGACACAGCACAAGTTTGACAGCAGCTTTCAGCCAGATTTTGGCTGAAATCAACTTCTTTACAAACACACAGAACTCTGTGCATAGGAACAGCAATCTGGGGTTTCTTCTCCATGAAAAGCAAGGAGAAAAAGCAGCCAGATAGTAAAGTAAAAGCAGCACACATTACACATTGTTAGGTACACAGCTAACCCCTTGATTACCCCTAGATGTTAACCCCTTCCCAACCAGTGTCATTAGTACAGTATTATCACTGATCACTGTATTAGTGTCACTGGGGATGTCATTGTCAGTTAGTGACCCTCCCTGATAGTGTCTGTTAGCATCAGATTGCCTGCCACCCTATCACAGTCCCACTATAAGTCGTTGATCACTGCCATTACAGTATAGTGTCTATAGCTGCCTAAATTCCAGTATATACACTATTAATTTGTAGATGCTATAGCACAAACCAATTATTATACACTTAAAACACTAAAAAGACATGTAGCAAAATACATTTTGGCCTCAATTTAAAAAATAAAATAAAAATTCTGTTATTGAATGTTTTATAACAGTAAAAAAAAAATTTTTCCCCACACTTTTTGGTCTTTTTTTCACTTATATAATAAAAAACCCAGTAATCAAATACCACCAAAAGAAAGCTCTATTTGTGGAAAAAAAAGATAAAATCTCATTTGTGTACAGTGTTGCATGACCATACAATCGCCAATTTAAGTAGCACAGTGCTGAATATCAGAAAATGCTCTGGGCATTAAGGGGATAAAACCTTCTGGAGGTTAAGTAGTTAAGGCCCTCCATGCCTACTGAAAGTGAAAAATAAGCATTGTTTTGTAATCTAGAATGGTTCCCACTGACACCCAACACTATTTTGAGATAACCATAATTGTAATTATTTTGAAACAGTTAAATTAAAAAAAAAAATATATCTCTCTTGGTGCAACAAACAGGAATTTTGTTACAGAAACGGGTAAAATAAAAAGCTAGGCAGACAAACCTAATAAAAAAGAGCAAACAAGAGGCGCACACCCCTAGTGCATTATCCAAGGTTTATTGTAGTATAAAAAGGGATGAAAACATACTCAAAAACATGGCATAAATGTACAGCTTAGTAGAACGGTGGAGATGGCCATAGCAATGGCGGGGTGTCTGACTGTCAAAATGGTCGGCTAGCTGATGCGTTTCAGGGACAAGTCCCTTCCTCAGAGCACCAGCTCTGAGGAAAGGGACTCGTAGGCAAATTTGGTCCTGGTTCCCCTGGCTTTCCTGTGGCATTTGATCCCTGGAGCACTGGAGAGTTTATTCTGGTAGACCAACCTAGTAACTCAACCTTCAATTCAGGGCTCAAACAGCTAAGACATTGACTCCAATCTTTTAGACACATTCGTAACCTGCTCCTTGGATTTATCCAGCTCTGTGTTAAGCTACCTATAGGTAATTTATTTATGGCGCAATTAAAAAAGAGTTTATAAATAAATTAAACCAGCACTACCCAGCAAAGGAAGCAGGATTATAATCAACTCTCTGGTGCCCCTCATCACCTACTTCCCCCTCCATTCCAGCGCTGCATTCCCCTTCAGTATTTTGCGAAAGGCAAAGTTTTTATTGCTGTCTGTGTCACCATTAAGTCGATTTTAATTAATGTCCTGTCCCAAATGGCACTAGTTCCTAGCACAGGAAGTGAAAGGAAATCTCCTAACATGCAGTACCAGACAGCAAGAAGAAAAAAAAAAAAAAAGACAAAAATTTCAAAGCTCTTTGTGCAGTCTATGTTTATTTCCCCTCACTTCCTCCACTACCAATGAGTATGGGCAGAGGCAACAACAAAAACCTGACAAGGAACCCTTTGCCCACAAAAAAAGAAAAAAAAAAAAGAAAAAAAAAAAAAAGACAGCTGTGGGTAGACTAGAAGTCTTTATGTATGGAAATTGACCAGCCCTTTGGAAGTAGGAAATCCACAATACAAGTTGTCAAACAAGTCACAAAATTATGATTAGCGTTTCTCCATCTGGGTGGTTACCTGGTGAATGATTCCTCTCATTAAATCTCCGTCAGTCATACTAGCCAGCTCTAGATGAATGAGAATATCTGAAGGGACATCTGACAATGCAGTGGCTGCCTGAGGGCAAAGAGAAGACAATGTTGAGCCAATAGTCAGTTTGCGTAGGATGGAAAAATACATAAGCAGAAGTGAAAATGATCATTAGACCCAGAGCTATAGGTAGATAATTATATGCAAATTTTGATCCTTCTTTTAAGTCACCCTTGGTCCCACCCCTTCCTACTGGACCTCCCTATTACCAAATGCACCAGCAGGGAAATTGAAGGGATAGAGCCAAGCTGAACCTGAATGTCTTTACATTCCATAAAACCTCAGCTGACTATATGGTTCTCAACTTCTCAAGTTTGTTAAGGGTTTACTTTGAGTATAATCCTTCATGATACAAGTCCTACCAGCTATTACTGTGCACAAGATAAAAGGGGTGTTATATCAAGATACTATAAAAGATAAACAAAACAAACAAACGATGTTAAACTTGAAAGACATATCGAAGAAACCTAATTAAGCTAACAACAATTATGAAACAATTAGGGGGTTTTATTACTCATTAAAGTGGTTGTTCACTCAAAATTAAAAAAGTCAGCAGCTACAAATCCTGACTTTTAATAAAAGGATACTTACCTGCCTGGGGATCCAGCACTGTCCTGACATGGGCTAGTTCTTCACTGGTCTTTGGGTCTCTGGCGCCGGAATCCTAATTGTGGGCAGCCGGTTATGCTGCTTTTGGCTTCACAGCCACCTGTCCATTGCGCTGTGCTTTGTGAATGGTCCTGCAGTCTGTTGGGACCTGTTACATGTCCCAGCAAACTGCAGGAGGGGGTGGACTTCAATTTGGATCACCTGCAGGGGGGTTAGCAGGTACCTGTCAAAACCAAGTACCTGTACCCCCCCAACCCCAAAAAGTATATGCCAAAATTGGGGGGTGGTATAGGAGGGACATGGAGGACTTAAAGAGGAACTTTCTCTTTTGGGTGAAGGTCCTGCTTTAACTTCCTAATTTATATTGACCTGCTATAGGCAATACACTTTGCCTTCAAACAGATTTAATAAATTAGCCCAAGTTTTCCCCAATCCTGTTACTATGTGATGTACAAGCCTCATAAAAGCAAAATAAATATAAAAACATTCCTTTATCCTCTCTGCCAGATCCTTCTTCACTGTGGGAGGGTTTCATGCAGCAGAGGCAGCACTGCCAATTCAGTTGGCAGGACTAGGTGGTGCCAGGTTCTGAATGCCACTGCTTGTGAATCCGCAATGACAATGCTGATGGGGTGGTCCTGCAATATCTCAACCCACTATATTACAAGCAGGAAGAGCCTACATGAGAGTGGCAACTCCACTTTGAATTCAAGAGTATTACAGCATTGTTGCCAACCCATCACAGGAACCTGCTTTAGCTGGACTTAACTGGCAGACCCAACAGTGGGACTAAAAGAAAACTGTAGGTGCAGATACACTTATAATTAAGTATAGTTTTTAAAATGTGAGGCCATACTTTAACAAAATAAAACAGAAAAAGAGCTTGCGCCCCCAACTAGCATACTACATTTTTTAATGTTGAAATAAAATTAATATAGCAGGCAAATACAATTTTGTAGAGGTGTGCCTTTCTGTTTTCTCACCTCTTGCAAGCGGTTGGCTCTTGCCTCCTGGGATAATCCCTCCATCATGTGCAGCCCCGAAAGAACCAATAGCTCTGGCTGGAATTCCTCCAGACTGGAAAGCAGAATCTCCAGTGACGTCATGGCTCCATTTGATAAATCATGAGAAAATATAAACCTGCTTGCAGCTGGAGCTTGACCTGAGCCCCACTTCTCCCCTACAAATAGCACACAATAATAAGTGAATAGTGTCCTCTGCCTTACACAACATGCAATCTAAATCATTAATGCTGCTAAACCATTGCATATAGATGTTTTTACCAGCTTTATATTCCAGTATAAGATGGTACTCGTCCTGCTCCTTCAGTGATGCTGGGGGTACAACAATTCTTTCATCCAATAATTCATGTAGCTTAGGACCTATTGG
Organism: Staurois parvus; assembly: GCF_062004578.1. NCBI lineage: Eukaryota > Metazoa > Chordata > Amphibia > Anura > Ranidae > Staurois > Staurois parvus. The sequence goes on along the minus strand of NW_028317901.1, from coordinate 3,760,016 downwards.
CCCACACAGGAGAACCTAAGATGTTTAGTGAAAAAAAAAAAAAGGATACAGACTGTCAGCAGTGATTATACTTTCAGCAAAGGAAAAAATAGACATGCTGATCACTTTAATTTTCCTGTCATGTTGATTAGTCATTAGGAAGAGCTAAAATAATTTGATCCAAATGACTCTGCAATCCCAAAATAACAGCACAGTATTGCTGACATAACATACAGTAGAGAAGATGCAGGTTATTTTTACCTCCAGATTTGGATGTGTTGTCAGTCTCTGAGCAATGAGAGCAGCATTTCCTCCAACAAAATGCTGTAAATAAAGAGCAAAAACAACTCAGTGACTCAGATGGAAAGGGAAACATAATCACTACATGGTTACTCCTAGTTTTGTATGTTGAAGCAGAACTCCAGCCAAAAACAAGAGAAAAATGATTAGCCTATTAAAAGATAAAATTTAAAAAAAAAACAGTTTTTCCTGCAATATTTACCTTTATTCCAGAGACTTCCTCACAGCACTTTTTTTTTATAGTCTCTAGATGTTCTCAGTCTGATGGCTACCATCATTCAACCCACTTCTGAGACTCATATATGGGCTGCTGTACTCTGCTTGCATTTAAAAATACATTTAATAAATGTACTGATTAATACAGAGATGCATGAATGTATGTGACATCTGAATAGTGTTCAGCTTTAATCTTTCCGCTGGTATGACATTACACTTGCAGTATATGGGAAAATTGGTAACAGCCCAATTCTAGGGATTTCTATTTATTTTGTAAGCTTTGTACATAATGGGGAAGGGAAAGCAGTGTCTACCATAACTGCCACTTGTGTCCCCAGGGGTTGGGTTGGGTCCCTTACAATGTCAGCTGTCAGGACAACAAACTGGAGGAAAACTGCCAACCTTCTTAAAAAACATTTAGTGAGTAATAGAGGATTAGAACCTCTGTGGGTCACTACTTAACCCAACCAAGTGTTTCAAGAGACAAAGTTTGTTCAAAATGTAATGTGAACAAAAATCATCTCATTATATTATCTGTGCATTTAACATATTTTTAAGTATAATTTTACTGGAAAAAGCCTCCCTTCTGTAGACACCAAAAGCCGTGAGACTGCTGCTGGATGGTGCCATCTTGGATGTGATGTCAGCAGCCCCAGCAGACTCAGAGCCATCATCAAGTAGCTCCATAAATGTCTATGTGAGAAGGTGAAGGGCCAACATGCAGGGTCCGCACAGATGCAGATTTAGCCACTTCTAGCAGAAGAGAAAGATATGATATACAAAAGGAGGGAGAGGGCTGAGCTGGTAACTCTCCAAGAGTAGTCATTTTTTTTTTTTAAGTTCAAAGGCACATTCTAATTGTATAAAAATAATTTACAGAAAAAGGAAAAACAGCTGCCAGTGAGCATTTGAAATGCTCGATTTTCTGACTTTGTTTTTTTTTTTAAAAAAGTATACTTCATTATAGTATATATCCAGTATACAGAATCAACAGAGATAGGCAAGAAATAAAGTGCCATACAGCCCTTTACACATAACATCACCATAGGAAAGACTGAGGCTCCATAGGACCCAATTACGTGAAGAAACCTTAGATTACCTACAGTAAACATTGCCCCACCATTCTATGGCCGAATAGTCGTCGCCCTTCAAAAGCAAAGTTGCCTAGTAAACAATAAAGTAGGTATATCCCAAGGGCCAAACCGTACTTGACCCAACTAAATATATATGGATGGGAAGCAGCCACTAAGGGAAAAAGTCAATGAATAGTGCAAGGAAACCAAAGAGGAAGATGACAGGAAAGAAAGGAAAGAAAGAATGGAAGGAGAAAAGAAAAAGAGGCCCATGACCAGGAGCTCACCCACAACCCCCCACAGCTGCTCCAAGCTCTAAAAAAATATTATAGGAAAGGCTGAAGTTTAGGGGACGTGAAGAAATTGATCCCAAGTAAACCGAACTTGCATGAAATTCAGCTACCTCTCATATAGACTGGCCATGAGCTCTTCCATTTGCATTGTGTTAAGTTCCTCTACCCATTCCCTCACAGAGGGGGGAAGTAGCTTTTTTCCAGTGTCTGGGGATCACGTGCTTCTGCAATGAGGAAGAGGAAGATACCCTTTTTGAGGTGAGCGATGGACCCAGGTATGACTGAAAGGCCACCTCTGGGGTGTCTGGCCAAGAACGACCCGTTATCTAATGACACAACTGGAAAATAGAGGTCCAGAAGGGTCAGGCAGGTGCAACTAAAGCCCTTCACTGGCGCTAGACACCCATGTCTGCAGCACGTGAAAATCCAGAAGAGCCGGCTTTTAACAAGGGATGATTATACTACTATACAGCAACACCTCGCACTGCATACAGTACCTATTATTATTATCCTTTACCTACCAAGCTGGCAAAGGATTTACAACAACATTGTCCTGGAGATAGGCTTTAAAGCAGTATTAACCCCCCCCAAAAAAACATAATATATTTCAGCTTACCAATCCTCAAATGTGTTAATTGCGTTACATTTATGTTTTTAGGCTTTTTCCCTCCTATTTTCACCTAATGGTCTTGTCAGTATCATACTCCCTGTCTTAGGGTGCCTCCGCTCTGGATGGAGGAGCAATAGAGACACCTTTGGACAGTAGCATTATCAGTCTGGGGAGAGGGTAGTGTTAGACTAGTAGATTTAGATGCACATGACAAATTAAAGCCAAACTCCGACTAACACCTTTTTGGCAGTTACAGCAGTTTTTTTTGTTTTTTTTTTTTGTTTTTTTTTTTTTAGGAGAAAGGTTTTATATAACTGAATAAAGGCAGACTGCTGTAAGCACTTGTGTCGGTGTTAAATGGTTTTAACTGCCACTTTGGACCGTTTGGTCTGTTAAAGGAAGCTGAAAAATAACAGATTTAGGCCTTGTTCACACCATAAGTGCAGAAAAACTGATGGAAACTGACACGCAGATTTCACTTGCAGAGACATCCGTTTACATCTGATGGAAATTGACACGCAGATTTCACTTGCAGAGACATCAGTTTACATCTGATGGAAACTGACACGCAGATTTCACTTGCAGAGACATCCGTTTACATCTGATGGAAATTGACACGCAGATTTCACTTGCAGAGACATCAGTTTACATCTGATGGAAACTGAGATGCAGATTTCACTTGCAGAGACATACATTTACATCTGATGGAAATTGACACGCAGATTTCACTTGCAGAGACATCCGTTTACATCTGATGGAAATTGACACGCAGATTTCACTTGCAGAGACATCAGTTTACATCTGATGGAAACTGACACGCAGATTTCACTTGCAGAGACATCCGTTTACATCTGATGGAAATTGACACGCAGATTTCACTTGCAGAGACATCAGTTTACATCTGATGGAAACTGAGATGCAGATTTCACTTGCAGAGACATACATTTACATCTGATGGAAATTGACACGCAGATTTCACTTGCAGAGACATCCGTTTACATCTGATGGAAATTGACACGCAGATTTCACTTGCAGAGACATCAGTTTACATCTGATGGAAACTGACACGCAGATTTCACTTGCAGAGACATCAGTTTACATCTGATGGAAACTGACACGCAGATTTCACTTGCAGAGACATCCGTTTACATCTGATGGAAACAGATGCAGATTTCACTTGCAGAGACATACATTTACATCTGATGGAAATTGACACGCAGATTTCACTTGCAGAGACATCCGTTTACATCTGATGGAAATTGACACGCAGATTTCACTTGCAGAGACATCAGTTTACATCTGATGGAAACTGACACGCAGATTTCACTTGCAGAGACATCCGTTTACATCTGATGGAAACTGACACGCAGATTTCACTTTCAGAGACATCCGTTTACATCTGATGGAAACAGATGCAGATTTCACTTGCAGAGACATACATTTACATCTGATGGAAACGGACACGCAGATTTCACTTGCAGAGACATCCGTTTACATCTGCTGGAAGCTGACACGCAGATTTCACTTGCAGAGACATCCATTTACATCTGATAGAAACTGATAGACTGATTTCACTTGCAGAGACATCCGTTTACATCAGTTTTTATGCAAGTTTCAATGAGTTTCACTTGCAGAGAAATCCTTTTACATCAGTTTTCATGCGAGCTTCAATGAGTTTTAGTCTGGGTGCGCATTAATGCGGTGTAGGACACTGCATGTAATTCGCACAGGAATTGCATCGCATTCCTGTGCAAATTGCATGCAATGTCTGTGCGGTGCGATCTGATCCATACATTTTGTATGGCTCAAATCGCATCCACACCAAAAAAGGTGCAGGACCCCTTTTTTTTTTAATCCGCACTGAATTGTATCACATGGGTGTTCTCACCCATTTGTGTTTTGCGAACTGTTTCGGAGTGTCATTAATTTAACTTTGACACCTGTACCATGATGCGACTGCAATTCGGTGCGGGAAACGCACAGGATTTGCAGCGTTTCCCGCACTGCATTAGTCTGAACTGGGGCTTATACAAGTTGCAGATTTCTGCACAGAAAAAATCCACACGATACTAGTGTTGTGGCGTGAACAGGGCACACAGAACAATTGATCTCATTGTTCCCTTGCAGAACGTGTGCAGAAAAACTGATGTCTCTGCACTCTGGTGTGAACGAACCCTTTCTGGTCAGATTAACAGGTGGAAAAAGCCTAAAAGAGAAAACTAATGCAGTCACTATGATTACTTCAATACTGGTACTGCAATAGATTACATTTTTGTTTTTGGGTTTAGTATCACTTTAATGGAAAAGTTTTAACAGATTTTCTTCGCTATGTCATTAACCACTTGCCCTCCTGAGGATTTACCCCGCTTCCTGACCAGGCCATTTTTTGGGTTACGGCGCTGTGTTACTTTAACTGACAATTGTGCGGTCATGCAACGCTGCACCCAAATGAAATTTACGTCCTTTTTTCCCCCACAAATTGAGCTTTCTTTCAGTGGTATTTGATCGCCTCTGCGTTTATTTTTTGTGCTATATATATTAAAAAAATATAGACTGACAATTTTGAGAAAAAAAATATATATATTATTGACTTTTTGCTATTAAATATGTCTTGTAAAAAAGTTTAAAAAATCTACTTTTGGCATAAATATAGGCCAAAATGTATTCTGCTACATGCCTTTTCTAAAAAAAACTATCTCAATACGTGTAAATTAATTGGTTTATGTGACAGTTATAGTATTTACAAATGGCGATTATATATATATATATATATATATATATTTTTTTTTTTTTTTTTTTTATTATTATTATTATACAGGATTTATATGGTGCCAACAGTTTGCGCAGCGCTTTACAATATAAGGGAGACAGTACAATTACAATACATTCAGTACAGAAGGAATAGGAGGGCCCTGCTCGTGGAGCTTACAATCTAAAGGAAGGGGGAGGTGATACAAAAGGTGATAACTGCGGGGGATGATCTGGCAGAGGTGAATTAAGTACAGTTCTTAGGTGGAGGTGGGGTAGGCTTCCCTGAAGAAGTGAGTTTTCAAAGATCTCCTAAAGGCAGACAGGGTGGGGGCTGACTGGACATGCTGTGGTAGGGAGTTCCAGAGGATGGGAGAGGCTCTGGAGAAGTCCTGGAGGCGGGCGTGGGAGGAGGTGATGAGGGAGCTAGAGAGGAGGATATCATGGGAGGAGTGGAGTGGGCGATATCTGTGGATGAGGTTGGTGATGTAGCTAGGGGCAGTGTTGTGGATAGCTTTGTAAGCTGTGGTTAGTATTTTGAATTTTATACGTTGGGTTAGTGGAAGACAGTGGAGGGATTGGCAGAGAGGGGCAGCAGTCACTGATCGGTTGGTAAGGTGTATGAGTCTAGCAGCAGCATTCATAATAGACTGAAGGGGGGATAGCCTGTGTAACAGTAGACCAGTGAGGAGGGAGTTGCAGTAATCGAGGCGGGATATAACCAAGGCTGGATAATATATTACTGAGAGTTTTTTTTCATTTTTACTAGTAATCAGTGACCAGCGACTTATAGCAGGACTGCGGCAGACATTCTGACACTGGGGGGTAACTGACTTGGTGTCACTGACATCCCCTGTGACACCAATACAGTGATTAGTGCTAAAGAAAAAACAAAAAGCACTGACACTGTACTAATGGCACTGGGCAGGAAGGGGTTAACATGAGGGGTGATCAAGGGGTTAACTGTGTGCTGGGTGTGTTTTACTGTGGGGCGGTGTCTGTGTGCTTCACTGTAAACACACTGCTTTGGATGGCAGTGCTGTGCGCAGCCATCCAAAGCAGTGTGCCCGAGCTGACAAGGAGGAGAACTGTTAGTAAACAAAACGGTTCTCCTCCCCGTTGGAGATCCTCGGTGATCACCAGACACCTGGTGATTGACGGCCACAAATGGCGGCGCGGGTAGGGCGAGCGCTCGCCCCCTACCCGGAAATGCGAAATCACGTATATATACAAGTGATTTTGTGCACCTGTGCCGCTCTGTAGCAGTATTTGTTATAGCGTGGTCGGGAAGCAGTTAACAAGTACAGAGAACACCTGTGGAAAGCAAATTAGCTTGCTTTAATATTTGCATAGTCCTTCTAGAACGATAAGGAATTACTATACATAGCCTAGCATCCACCTCCTCCACAATGACTCTTCTCATTAAACATTCTGTCCATACAAATGGTATGCAGTGCTATGTTGTTACCTTGGCTCCTGGTTCTTTGGAAGCAGTGCGGGAGATGTGCTGAAAGCTGTCAGCATCACTATAGAAACGTTCGGCTGCCGCACCTCGCTGCATATAGTGCTGGAAGGTCTCGGCCAGTTCCTCCTGAGTGTTGAGAACCAGGTGATCTCCTCCGGCGTGGGGGCTCAGACCCAATGCTTTCAGCACGCTCACCCCTGAGACTACTACATCGACACAAGCATTCACCCTGAAATGTACATGGCATAGGGTTATAGAGCTCATAGATTTCCATCCATTGTCAATTATATAACAAAACAAATGTCAGCATTGATGTGCATGTAAAGCCAAAAGTAGGCACATTGCAGGGGTGGATTTCATCGACTCCCAAGAGTTCAGCAAACCTGACACAGATGTCTATGCAAATTGCATGAAAAGTGCAAAAGAAAAAAAAAATGTGAAGACCACCTTTACATCAAAGCCGATTTTGAAATCGTGTGACTTACAGTGAAGCTGCACAATTTCAAAATTGGGTGACCTGCCGATTTCATTGCGATTTGCAAGACGTCTGAGACAGATGTCTATGCAAATCGCAACCAAAGTAGTGCATGTACTGCTTTAGAAATATGACCACTCTAATGGCGGACAATTGGGTGCAACTTGGCATACGATTTGCAGATCGCATGCCAAGTCGCACCAGATGTGACCGGGGGCTTAAGGGCCCATTTACATTATGAATTGCATAGGAGCACAATGCGCATTCCTGTGCAATTCACATGCACTTCTGTTTTGAATGGGCGGAAATCACACCGCGACAAAAGTACACTACCTTTGGGAACACACTGCAACCAGATCGCATGGTACTTTTGTACCATGCACTCCAATGTGGGCAAACGCGATCTGTTTGTGACCTCAATACATAATTTTGTATGGCTCAAATCACACTGAAAATTGCTTCGCACCCGCAGGGAAACCGCATGTGATACAGGAATCCCATTGCCATTTCAGCTGAAGAAGCATGATTTCCGTTCCAATACCATGCAGTGCGATTTGAGTCCATTCATTTTGCATGGGCTCAGATCGCACCGCATTGGTATCGGCAAATACTTAAACTCAAGCATTGGTACTCGTCAATAGAAACAAAACACAGTATCGGTGCAACCCTAAAAATTGGCATAGCTGGAATCCAGCTTGGTTGCACACATTGCCCTCGATGGGCACTCGGTACTCACCCAACGGCCACCTTCCCCCAGTGTGTGGCGGGTGCTGTGATCAGGGCGTCCCATGTCGCAGACAGAGCTTCCTCCAGAGACGGGTGAGATGGGGTCACCCCGGGGGAGATGCTCTGCAGGGATGAGGAGAGGTAGTCCTGGGCAGCTTCCAGGAAGTCCGGCTGCAGATGATGGAGGAGACCCAATGCAATGGCCATCAGGCCCACACACACCTTCACCCACATGGTTAGAAAGAGCCAATCAAGTCAATGGAAGGCGAACTTGTGAAATGTGTCTACAGTCTGCTGACCTAGCAGTTAGGAGTGCAATGCATCATCTATCATCACTGCTTACAAAGAACCATGGACTCATTCATAGTCTTCTGGCCATCGATCCAATGGAGCAGCCACCATCTCCACCAGGAGAACAGGATGACACAACTTCTACTTCACTGATCACTCCTACACTCAGAGATCTCATCACTCCATCCATCCATGGACAGAACGATCGGCACCATGCACAGCCCTCTCATAGGAATGAATGGAAGTGGAGCGCTGGGGCAGCACAGATCCCCCTCCCGATCCCAGCTCCGATCAGCGCCAGTCCAGAAAGCGGCCGCTTCGTAAGTGCGCTCTGTGAATAGGGGCCGGCGTAGGCTGGCGGAAGGGACGAGGCTGCCTTCCAATGAACAGCTGGAGAAGGTCACCTGAGGGGTTTGACTTTCAGCGCACAATGAGAACGAGGCGGAACACTCCGCACACACTCACACCAGCCGGCTCCACGTCACCAGCTGCTGATCCGAGCCGCTAACAACAAGTCATTGTATGGACCCGAGTGTGGGTGGGGAGGGGTCTCAGCCGCCATTAATCCGGAGACAAGGGGGCTATTGACTTGTGTTCTATAGCAAGGTCTCCGACAAAATGGCGGCGGCTGTATTATGCTGAGCTGTGCTTGTGGTACAGAGAGGCTTCCAGCTGTGTGACCAGCCGGTGAATGGGTGGAAGGAGGCTGAAGGAAGCCTTTTATTTCGTACATAGATTCTAATGAATGCTCCATTTTCACTTGTATTGGGAGAAGCAATAGAATTATTATATGAGAACAGAACAATGAGGCCTTATTCACACAGGCGTAGGAATGTATTCTCCAAATGTACCACAGAACGTGGCTGAACAAAATGCCTCCAATGTGTATGTATGAGTGTCTATGTATATATAACAGGGAGGATCATTGCATTCTACTGCCCAGAATAGTCATTTATTGGATAACATTTTGTACATTTACATGTGTAAATTATGCGCCTACGCTCCTCTCTGAAAGCAGCTTAGCTTTTTTTTGGTTTAAAGTAGTAAAGTCTTTTTTTTTCCCTCATGTACCTACAAGCAAGTCTATAATAAGACTTGCCTGTAGGTACAGTAAATGTCTCCTAAACATGCACCGTTCAGGAGATATTTACTTTAGCAGCGCCGGTGATGTCAGTGCTCTCAATGGGCGGCTTGCTGTCCTTTGAGAGAGCCTTGCCAAGGCTCCTGTGCGCATGTACGAGTGTGTTGTCATCTCAGCTCGGCATGTCAAACGGCTGCAGTCAACCAACCCAGAAGGAAGACCGGGTGAAGATGGAAGCCCTGGGGAGCCATGACAGCGCCAGAGGGCACCAGAGGGCTTAATTTTTAGGTAAGTCTTTCATACTGTGTTAACTATTTAAGCCCTAAGGCTAGGTTCACGTCTGTGCGGGTGGTGCCACTGCGGATCCGCACGTAAATCCGTGCAGCCGCACCACCCGCACAGAGAAATGCGGATCAGTGGGCAGGAGCCATTAGTTCTAATGGCACGTTGCCCGCACTGGAAAATGCAACCGTACTAGGAACCGAGGTTCCCGTGCATGCTGCGTTTTCAGAAGTGTAGGGACTTCTTCCCTGCATGTCACGGGCACGGGAGTCCATTTAAATGAATGGGCTCTCGTGCTCGCGCAAAATGCGGCCCACACGGCCACAGATATGTGAACCACACCTTATTGTAAATCATAATTTTTGGCAAATAAATCTATACTGAACGAGGTTCCATTTTCCTACGCACCATCTGGCCAATTGATGAATCTAAAATATAACCTTTATTCAAGTATATAAAAAAAAAATGTATGTTCAGCTGTAATTAATGCCTATTGGAGTGGAATGTACTGCGCACAGCAATATGACTGAATACCATTGCAATTGTTTGCCTTACATCCAAATTGTTATTAACACCAGAACAGAACAAATACCATACCGTTTTAGATGAAGTGACGGCATACAAGGAGGTACTGTAGTTTGATCAGAAGCCTATCATCTTGAATATATAATCTCTGTTAAGGAAATGGAGTTACTCCATAGACAAACTGATTGAATAGTATAATCTATCTTGCTACAGATATGTAGTAACGGTACACTCATCCATGGGCGTAAATGTCAGCCTCCCACGGAAAAGCCCCATACGTCACCATATCCACTAAAAATACCTCACTGTCTTGAGGAATGCAAATGATGCACTGTAAAACGCAGTACAGAAATGCAGCGATACATACTAGCACATTATGCTCTTGATTTCCAGGGAGAAGATTTTTTTTTGTTGTATTTGCTGTTACCTCCACTTTAATGCCTTCAAACACTGCTTTAAATGTCCGATGTGCATGAATACATAGGCTAAAATAAAACAGCATTTAGAGGTATAACAAAAATGCCTTACACCTGTAAAAGCAGTACTTTGTATGCCTGCGTGCATGAAGACTTAGGTTTAGTTTACACTTTGGGTTGGGGGGGTGGTATTATCAGGTAATTGAGCCTCATTTTAAACCCCACCCTCTAAAGCTGGTGCAAGGATATACACTTGCCATGGACTGATTGGCATCACAGCACAGCGAAAACCAGGCCTTTTTTTTTTTTCTCAAAGAATAGGTGCAGGCACTCTCTCCACCCTGACTACCGCTGAGCACTTATCTCTGCCCCCTATCCACCTCCTAAAACCGCTCCTTGAAGGGATTACAGAGCCAAGTATTATTTTGTGGTGGTAAGTAGTTTGTATGCAATTGGTTAATGATAACAGACTCTCCACAGGAACAAAATATACCCACAGCAACACTAGATCTGCCCCAGCAACAAAAGACCCCTGCTGGCAACAATAGATCTCCCAGCAGCCAGCATCAATAGACCCTCCCCCCTCAGCAGTGGATCCCCCAACAACATAACCCCCACCAGCAACAATAGACCCCCCTCCCAACTGTAGATTCCTCCAGCAACAATAGAACCCCCCCCCCACCCACACTAAACCCCCCAGCTGCAAAAGATCGCCAATCCCTTTTATATTGTAGGCAGGTTCCCTCCATCCTGTAGGTGACACTGTGCCAGTATTATAGATAGAGTGGAATCTGTTAGAATTGTCCCCTCATGGGTTCCATCAGTTCTCAGAGGTCAGCTGATGGATTGGACACTGTATTCTCTTAACCACTTGCCTACTGAGCACTTATACCCCCTTTGTGCCCAGGCCAATTGTCAGCACTGTCACACTCTGAATGACAATTGTGTGGTCCTGCAACACTGTACCCATATTAAATTTGTATCACTTTTTTCACACACATAGAGCTTTCTCTTGGTAGTATTTAATCACCACTGGGTGTTTTATTTTTTGCACTATAAACAAAGAGCAAAAAATTTGAAAGAAAAAAAATTTCTTTGTGTCTATTATAAAATTTTGCACACAGGTAATTTTTCTCCTTCATTGATGTGCGTTGATGAGGCTACACTGATAAGGTGGCACAGATAGGCAGCACTGATGGGCATTGATGAAAGGCACTGATGATGCTGCACTGATATGCAGCAATGATGGTCACTGATGAGTAGCGCTGACTGATGGCACTGACTGACAGCCCTAACAGGCAGCACTGACTGGTGGAAGGCACTGCTGGGCACTGGTGGGTGGCACTGATCATCAGTGCCCTGTTGATCCGTGCCGATCTGTTCTGTGACAGCTGCTGGTTATCAGCAGTACTTTCCTCACGCTGTGACAGCGTGAAGAAAGTGCTGCCGATAACCGGCAACTGTATTTACTCCATGATTGGCTGTGTCATTGGACACAGCTGATCACGTGATAAAAGGGCGCTGTGATTGGCCTTTTACCTCATCACGTGATCAGATGTGTCCTATGGGCACGAGGGAGGTCACATGCTGGGAGGACGTCATATGATGCCCTCCCAGAATTGGGTAACTGCGTTGTAGCCGCCATTCGGCTATAGCATGGTTACCAAGTGGTTAAGATCTCCCACGGGCTGAACAAAAGAAATCTCTACATGTATGACAAGCTTTACTCCTTGTTCTACAATCCCTCACGGCACCTCCTTTTCATTCTGACTTGTTCCATTTGGTAACTAATATTTAAACATCACAGTACTACTTATAACTCTGTCTCCTCCTCTGCACTTACTCTTTCTGTAAGGGTCCCCCAAGGCTCTGTTCTTGGACTCCCCTCATGTTAGGGTACTAGGTGTAATCCTAGACTCTGATCTGTCCTTTCAGCCCAAAAACAAATTGCTGTCAAAAGGTTGTAGACTTCACCTCCAGAATTTGCCTCTTTTTAACTAATAAAACCACCAAGCTGCTCCTTCACTCCCTTGTTATCTCTTGCCTTGACTATTGCAACTACCTTCTCATAGGCCTATCTCTCCGTAAGCTACCCCCTCTTAAGTCTAGCATGAATGCTGCTGCCAGAATCATCTGCCTTATTAACCGCTCAGTGTATGCCACCCCTCTCTGCCAATCTCTCCACTGGCTTCCAGTTGCCCAGCAATATAAACTCAAAATACTAACGACAACATACAAAGCCATCCACGACTCTGCCCCGAGCTACATCACCAATCTTGTCTCCAAATATCACCCAAACCGTCCTCTCATGACCTCCAGCTCTCAAACTCTCTTGATTCCTCCCATGTTCTTCTCCAGAGCCTCTCCTATCCTCTGGAACTCTCTGCCTCAATCTGTCTGGCTATCTTCTCTGATTCCTGAAAACTCTTCAGGAAAGCTTATCACACCTCCAACTAACAACTGAAATTTTAACATTTCCATCAGCAGAGATAAAACCTTTTGTACCACTTGTCCCACCCATTAGATTGTAAGCTCTTATGAGCAGGGCCCTCTTAACCCTCTTGTATTTTATTCTATTGTAACTGTGCTGTCTCCCTTTAGATTGTAAAGTTTTGCGCAACTGTTGGCACTATATAAATCCTGTATAATAATAAGAATAAAGATAACCCATCGGTTTCCCAAAATAGGTATCAATTTATATGAGGCACAATGAGCATCCTGTGCTGGCTTTCTTTGTGTTTTCCCGCTGCCCAGGAAACTTGTCAGCAGCACTACAGCCAAGCAACCAGCATTTTTAGGAGAGGTCAGTTCTTACCTCCAGTGGGGAGGAACAATTGTTCGTAAACTTCACGTGTAAATTTTGGCAATACAGATTTTAAAAAAGTGGGGAATGGGACAAAGCGGGGTTCACATATTCACTAAATATTTATGCCCAGGAGTTCACAACATCTTTGAAAGTTCACCTTAGAGTAGCTGTGCAGTGGAACAGTTTATGCAGGAGTGTGCACAATCAAGGTCCTGGAACTATTTGCTTTACATTAGAATGGTGGTTCTCAACCTTCCTAATGCCATGACCCTTTAATACAGTTCCTCATGTTGTGGTGACCCCCAACCATAAAATTATTTACTCAGTAATTATAATTCATGAAGTGTCGTTTTACCTCCAATACTGCTGCTTTCAACACAGTAGCTGCTTTTAACAGAGTAGCTGCTTTCAACACAGCAGCTGCTTTCTACACAGTAGCTGCTCTTTACACATCCTAAATATGTGTTTTCTGATGGTCTTAGGGGACCCCTGTGAAAGGGTCGTTCGACCCCCAAAGGGGTCGCGACCCACAGGTTGAGAACCACTGCATTAGAAGGTGGTAGTGGGAAGTATACACTTAGCCAGGATGTTGTTTCTTCTAAAGCAACTGCGAGACTCTATACATGCGAGACCTTATCTGCATTATGATTTTCAAATCTCCCTCTAGTGGCTGCTCAGTTTAATTTCAGGAAAGACTTTGATGTTGGCGGCATAGCTGTAGTCTTAAGATTATAAAATATATATGTAAAGAGCTGCATAAATTGATGGCGCTATATAAATATCGGTAATAAATATGTAAATAAAATAACAAACATGTCATACTTACCTGCTCTGTGGCTTTGCACAGAGCAGCCCTGATCCTTCTTTTCTTGGGTCCCTCACCTGCACTCCTGTCTTATCATCCCAACCGAGTGTTCCCAGACCAAGCCACTTGCTGTGGGGTACTTGTTCACGCTCGCTTCTGAGCCAGCTCTGTGTGTCCATAGACACACAGAGTGTGGCTCGGCTCCGCTCCCTACTTCCTCATCACTGGCTGTGATTGACAGCAGCAAGAGCCAATGGCTCCCACTGCTGTCTCAAAACCAATGAGGAGAGAGGGAACAGAGAGTGCCACTGCTCTCCTGCACATCACTGGATCGAGATTGGGCTCAGGTAGGTATAAGAGGGGTCTGGGGGGAGCAGCACACAGAAGGTTTTTTACCTTAAAACGGAGTTCCACCCAAAAGGGGAAGTTCCGCTTTAATGCTTTGTACCCCTCTCCCCATTAAGGATTGGCACCTTTGGGGAGCGGGTACCCGAATTTGACAGGTACCTGCTCCCACTTCCGCTGTAATCGCCTAGGCGATCGGAAGCGGAAGTTGTCCTCCCCGTTGTCTTCTGGGACACGTGACAGGTCCCAGAAGACTACTGGGCCATTCACAAAGCACAGCGCTTCTCACGCATGCGCAGTGGGTACACAGCTGTGAAGCCGCAAGCTGTGACAGCCAGATGCCCACACTAAAAATTCTGGCGCCAGGGAGAGAAGATGGTCGGTGAAACCAGCAGTGGTGAAGACACCGCTGGACCGAGGGAGTGGCTGTATTTTAAAAGTCAGCAGCTACAGATTTTGTAGCTGCTAACTTTTTTTTTTTTTTCCAACTGGAATTACGCTTTAATGCAGAGAATGCATTAAGGTAAACAAAGCCTTCAGGCTTTAGAAACACACTAAAGTAGAAGTAAAGGAAAAACGTTTTTCATTTAGGATATAGTAAATATGGGTTATAACCCATCTGGGTTATTCTACCATCTGTATCCCATTGGGGAGATTTCCTTTCACTTCCTGTCCCTTAGCCACAACAGAAAGTAATGACATTTCTGGTTGTCAGCAGGTTCACTAGAACTAGTGGCCCCATTGGAAGATTTCCCCTCTATTTCTGTTCTGGTGACAACTCAGAATTTGTGATTTGCTTTCATTTTCACTCTCCAGTGATAACGATCACAATCTCACATGCATACATGTGTGCCAATGTAGACAGCAGTCAACTTACCAAAGTACCTGTAGAAATCCATACATACACAGGAAGAACATGCAAACTCCATGCAGATAGTATCATGATGAAGATTCAATCTTGGGTCCACTGTGCTACCAAGCAGACGGATCGCTACTAAGCTACCATGTGGGAATAAAATATTCCCCACTAACCACTTCTCAGTCTCTCCTTAGACAGTACACATTTGTTGCTGGGTCCCATCATGGTTGCTGATTTGATCAGAACTGACAGACAGACTGAAGCTTGTGGGGCCCCCAAATTGTTTCTGGTTGATGTTCAATTGTCTACTACTAATTGTTAATTGTATGTATAATAATATCATTTAATGCTACATAAAACCCTTTATTCACTTGTGGTTCATTGCTTCATGTATAGCATGCCAGGCAGCTTAATTAAGGAGCATCATTTATTTATAGATGCAGCCCCTCAGGGGGCTATCAGGGGGTGAGGAATGTAGTTACTGGGGGGCATTGCAAACCTGTTAAGGCCTCAGTCGAAAAGATACTTTCTTTGCAGCAAACATTTTATAGATGATTATCCTTGGTTGAGAGGAGGCAGTGAGACACTGGGGACCCCGTCCCTATCGGCCTGGAGTTTCCCTGCTTTTGAAGACAGCTATTAGCATAATGTGCTTTATCTGCACAGTATTAACAGCATTCTAAACCTTGTGACAAATGTGCTCCTCTTCAGAGAGTTTGGCTTAAAGTGTATGTCAAGACAAAAACTTTTTTCAAGTTTTATGGATAGAGTTGGAAGGAATTAGAACTCCTGTCTCATTTTTTTAATGATATCTGTGGCTTTATCCTTTTACTTTCCTTCCTGCACAAAAGGAAGTCCCTCACCACACCCATATGAGGGACGTCTGCAGTCTGCTTCCTCTAGGCCGATATAGCACCCCATGGCAGCCAGTATCTTCATGAGGGTCTCTGAAAAATACATGCAGCATCCCACATGTGTAGGCCCTAAAGCCTAGGGACAAGACCAGTGTTACAGCAACATCCTCTAGGGGCAAAACCCTGGAGGGAAGACTATGTGCCAGAAAGTGTCTTCGATATTTAAAATCTCTCCTCAAACCTTACTGACCAGTTAGCCTAGGTTCACACTACTGCGGGCCGTGCGGGCCGCATTTGCTTGGGCATGGCAGCCCGTTCATTTAAATGGGCTTCTGTGCCTGCATATCCCGCAGCAAAAAGGTGCTTGCACCTTTTTAAAAACGCAGCCACAGTGAAGCTGCATGGTCTTTTTGACCATGCGATTCCCGAACCTGCAAATGCGCTGCCAACTGAGATGTATGGGGGTGCCATTCAGAAGGAATGGCAGTCTTGTGCATCTGACAAGAGCAGCGTGATTTGGCTGCGGGTGGTTGTGGGTGCGGGAACAGGTCCAATTCCTGCAATCAGCCCCAGACCGTGGGCTAGTGTGAACCTAGCATTAATAAACATTTGTAATATAGCATGTTACCTCTAGCACACCCAGCATGTGATTGAGTTAATTTACTCTGTGCTTAGAGAACACCAGCCGGAACACAGCTAAGATGGCTACATTTCCCTAACGGCTAACAACAATACAATGAGAGAATTTGGAAAAATACTACACCACTACACTTTAAGGTATTCCAGCGTTTCTGTACAGAAAATCTCCATGAGATCCCACCATGTGAGCACACACATTGTACACGGTTCAATTCATAGGGAGTCCATTGGTGTTCATTAGCGTTCCTGCAGGATTCAGTAGGCAGTGAAGGCAACACAACCAGGTGCATCGAAAACCTTGTGAACATTTGCCAGGAAGGTGGAGAGGTCTGAGAGGCAGGGATTGTTATTTTACAGCAACAGTCAGGCCCAGGCATGCACACATACCTAGCAGATACATTATTTAATTCACCTTAGTAGGGTCAAAGGAAATATTTCCTGGCTGCAACTTAAGCAAGATCTGGCACCGGTTAAGGAGTCTACAAGTAATGCATATCAGGGGATCATTTGTCTAACCAAGCTGTAATGGATAAATGTAGATCCACCAGGATTAGTCTTTGTGCTCCTCTAATGCATACAATCAAAGACAGCCCAGCCTTCATTTGGAACCCAGTCACAGAGATGCAGGCTGAGTTGTGTCTGTCGCAACTCAGTCATTACACTTTTAAGTAAATGGGGTAATTGTCTGACACAGACAGGTAAAGACAAAAGTGTTTTGTTTAGTGTGTAGCTTTATGAAACCAAGGTGATGTTTGTAGATACCACTACCTTAAAAGTAGAATTCCAGCATAAACCTATCTGATCTTAAAAATGACCCCTTACATGATGCATCTCCCCTGTGTCATCTACTGGCAGCTGCAGGGGAGAGGAGGGATCGCCCACAATGAATGAGTCATAGGAGCTCTCTATTCTACCCCGAAGCCACCGCTTGCTGAAACAAGTGGTCACATGACCATACTGAAGCTGGCTGAAAATAGATAAGTACATCATTTTTATACAGGTTAGCCAGTATAGGTGTTAGGAGGGGGAGGGGATATTTTTAAGGCTAGATAGGTTTATGCGGGTCTGGGGATCTGCAGCCCTCTGTTATCTGTATTTGTAAGTGGCTGCGCTTGTTAATTACCACGGAGTTAACTGGTTATAGTCAAGTACTTCCTGTCCCTGCTAGCTGGGTCAGAATTCCCTAATAGAGGACTGTGGTGTTTTATAAAGGGGAGTTTCCAGGAAGTAAAGACATAAGTGAGCCACATGAGTTTATATATACAGTGGGGATCGAAAGTTTGGGCACCCCAGCTAAAAATGTGTATTAATGTGCATAAAGAAGCCAAGGAAAGATGGAAAAATCTCCAAAAGGCATCAAATTACAGATTAGACATTCTTATAATATGTCAACAAAAGTTAGATTTTATTTCCATCATTTACACTTTCAAAATGACAGAAAACAAAAAAATGGCGTCTGCAAAAGTTTGGGCACCCTGCAGAGTTAATATCTTGTACTGCCCCCTTTGGCAAGTATCACAGCTTGTAAACGCTTTTTGTAGCCAGCCAAGAGTCTTTCAATTCTTGTTTGAGGTATCTTTGCCCATTCTTCCTTACAAAAGTCTTCCAGTTCTTTGAGATTTCTGGGCTGTTTGTCACGCACTGCTCTTTTAAGGTCTATCCAAAGATTTTCAATTATGTTGAGGTCAGGAGATTGTGAAGGCCATGGCAAAACCTTCAGTTTACGCCTCTTGATGTAATCCTCTGTGGATTTCGAGGTGTGTTTAGGATCATTATCCATTTGTAGAAGCCATCATCTCTTTAACTTCAGCTTTTTCACAGATGGCATCAAGTTACCATCCAAAATTTGCTGAAATTTTATTGAATCCATTTTTCCTTCTACTCGTGAGATGTTCCCTGTGCCACTGGCTGCAACACAACCCCAAAGCATGATTGATCCAACCCCATGCTTAACAGTTGGACAGAGGTTCTTTTCATTCAATTCTGTGCCCCTTCTTCTCCAAACGTACCTTTGCTCATTCCGGCCAAAAAGTTAAATTTTAACCTCATCGGTCCACAGAACTTCTTTCCAAAATGCATCTGGCTTGTCTATATGTTCATTTGCAAAGTTCAAACGATGATTTTTGTGGTGAAGACGTAGAAGAGGTTTTCTTCTGATGACTCTTCCATGAAGACCATATTTGTACAAGTATCTCTTTATAGTGGAATAGTGTACCACAACTCCAATGTCTGCCAGATCTTTCTGGAGGGATCGTGCAGTCAAACGTGGGTTTTGAATTGTTTTTCTCACAATCCTGCGAGCTGTTCTGTCTGATATTTTTCTTGGTCTTCCAGATCTTGCTTTAACTTCCACTGTTCCTGATGAATGCCATTTTCTTAATTACATTCCGAACAGAGGATATTGACATCTGAAAACGCTTTGCTATCTTCTTATAGCCTTCTCCAGCTTTGTGAGCGTCAACTATTTTCAGTTTCAGTTTTCTAGACAACTGCTTAGAAGAACCCATGGTGCTGATTGTTGGGGCAAGGTCAGATGAGTCTGGGCATTTAAAACCTTTGAGATTGACATCACCTGGTCTTCCCAGACGATGATTGAGAACAATCCATGACACTGGCAGGTCTCAGCTTGGCAAAGGGGGCAGTGCTTGCTATAAATTCTGCAGGGTGCCCAAACATTTGCAGACGCCATTTTTTTGTTTTCTGTTATTTTGAAAGTGTAAATGATGGAAATAAAATCTAACTTTTGTTGACATATTATAAGAATGTCTAATCTGTAATTTGATGCCTTTTGGAGATTTTTCCATCTTTCCTTGGCTTCTTTATGCACATTAATACAAATTTTTAGCTGGGGTGCCCAAACTTTCGATTCCCACTGTACAGGAGCTGCTGCTGTATTTCACTCAAACCAGAAGCAGAGTTTATTAGGCAAGTATTCCTATGTTCTACTAGTTTAACTGTAGCTGCTCATAGCTTCTTAAAGCAGAATTTCACTCTCTCAATGAACATTGACTATTCGTAATCCTTATGCTGCTAGCATTATTAAATAGATAGGAAGGTATATTATATACACTGCTCAAAAAAATTAAAGGAACACTTTTTAATCAGAGTATAGCATCAAGTCAATTAAACTCCTGGGATATTGATCTGGTTGGTTAAGTAGCAGTGGGGGTTGGTAATCCATTTCAGCTGCTATTGTGTTAATGAAATTAACAACAGGTGCACTAGATGGACAATGAGACGACCCCCAAAACAGGAATGGTTTTGCAGGTGGAGGCCATTGACATGTTGTTCCCTAGTCATCTTTTCTGACAGTTTTTCACTAGTTTTGCATTTGGCTAGGGCAGGGGTAGGCAACCTGTGGCTCTCTAGCTGTTGTGGAACTACATTTCCCATGAGGCATTGCAAAGATTACAAAACTGACAGTTACAGTTATGACTTGCAGAGGCATGATGGAACTTGTAGTCCTGCCGCTCTCAGGTTGCCTACCTCTGGGGAAGGGTCAGTGTCACTACTGGTAGCATGAGGTGATACCTGGACCCTACAGAGGTTGCATAGGCAATCTTACTCCTCCAGGATGACACATCAATATGTGCCATTGCCAAAAGGTTTGCTGTGTCTCCCAGCACAGTCTCAAGAGCATGGAGGAGATTCCAGGAGACAGGCAGTTACTCTAGGAGTGCTGAACAGGGCTGTAGAAGGTCTTTAGTCCATAAGCAGGACTGGTATCTGCTCCTTTGTGCAAGGAGGAACGGTATGAGCACTGCTAGAGCCGTACAAAGTGACCTCCAGCAGGCCACTGGTGTGAATGTCTGTGACCAAACAATCAGAAATAGACTTCATGAGGGTGGCCTGAGGGCCCAACGTCCTCTAGTTGGCCCTGTGCTCACTGCCTGGCACCATAGAGCTCGATTGCCATTTGCTATCGAACACCAGAATTGGCAGGTCAGACAGGAAGAACCAGGAGAGCCTGCAGGGGACCCGAAAAGAGGAGGATCCAGACTGCTCTTGTGCAAAACCACTGCACACAGCAGGTAAGTATAGACATGTTTGTTATTTAAAAAAAATAAATAAATAACCTTTAGAATCTCTTTAAGTAAACAACCTGCTGAGTAAGTGTACAAAAATGAGAGAAATTAAAACTCCCAGCTGATCACCTATCAATAAAAACTATAGAATGTCCCTTATATATACACTTCATACAATGACAATCACAAAGAATGAAAAGTAAACGTCCGGCTGACTGAGTGCCATGCTAACAATGAATGGCAAAGTAGTGTATTAATACAGGGATGTAATAAAATAAATATAAGTGAAAAACACAAATAATAATAATAAACACCTGGCTGAGTGCCTTGCAAAGTAAAGTAAAAAACAAAAACTCCTGACTGCTCACCTATCATAAAGAGATTAAAGAGGTGGGCCTTAAAAAACCCTACACATTAAAAATCACAAAGAATAAGAAAGTAAACACCTGACTGAGCAGCCCGCTATCAAGTAATAAATAATGGATTGCAAAGTCATGTGAAAATACACAAATACTATGAAATTATCAGTGAGAAACACAAATCATACTAGTGATGTTAATAATAAACACCCGGCTGAGTGCCTCACAAATAGCACATAATGATCAATTAAAATAGTGCAAAACTAACGATGAATAAATCCAAAAAACCTTCTCCAAACTAAAATCAGTTCACCAGTGATCTTCAAAGTTAAACACTAAATGTGCTCCTCCACCAGCTGGCGTGCATGACCACCTCAGCGTTCGACCTATAGGTTATATAGGTCTCGTGCTTTAAATCGATGAATCTGTAAATAGATCTCTCCAGTGTCACTTCATCTATGGCTCCATTAGGATCTCCTTCCAGTCGGTTCAGCACTAATGAGGTCAGTGTATAAACCAACATACAGATGTGATCGGGGTTGGGGGAGGTGACAGTGGCTTCTGTACATGCTTACATTCTATGCAGGACAGACCAACCATTATCTGCGCAGACAAAGTTCATAAACATTCAGGTTGTTTGTACAAATAAAATAACACATAGAAACCCGGTATACCGAACACACCGCAATATTACTATTCACAGCCGGATATGGTGTATGTACTCCATGCCTCCTGATATGATATGATTCCTGTTACTGTTGTCTCTTATTTTGTTCCATGCAATTACCTAGTGCCAGCTCTGGATGCCTCTAACACCAGCCACAGCCATCTACAGGTGAAACTCAAAAAATTAGAATATTGTGCAAAAGTTCATTTATTTCAGTAATGCAACCCAAACGGTAAAACTAATATATGAGATAGACTCATTACATGCAGAGCAAGATAGTTCAAGCCGTGATTTGTCATAATTGTGATAATTATGGCTTACAGTTTATGAAAACCCCAAATCCACAATCTCAGAAAATTAGAATATTGTGAAAAGGTGCAATATTCTAGGCTCAAAGTGTTCCACTCTAATCAGCTAATTAAGCCATAACACCTACAAAGGGTTCCTGAGTCTTTAAATGGTCTCTCAGTCTGGTTCAGTAGGAATGACAATCATGGGAAAGACTGCTGACCTGACAGTTGTGCAGAAAACCATCATTGACACCCTCCATAAGGAGGGAAAGCCTCAAAAGGTAATTTCAAAAGAATTTGGATGCTCCCAAAGTGCTGTATCAAAGCACATTAATAGAAAGTTATGTGGAAGGAAAAAGTGTGGAAGAAAAGGGTGCACAAGCAGCAGGGATGACCGCAGCCTGGAGAGGATTGTCAGGAAAAGGCCATTCAAAAGTGTTGGGGACTTTCACAAGGAGTGGGCTGAGGCTGGAGTCAGTGCATCAAGAGCCATCACACACAGACGGATCCTGGACATGGGCTTCAAATGTCGTATTCCTCTTGTCAAGCCGCTCCTGAACAACAAACAACGTCAGAAGCGTCTTACCTGGGCTAAAGAAAAACAGACCTGGTCTGTTGCTCAGTGGTGCAAAGTCCTCTTTTCTGATGAGAGCAACTTTTGCATCTCATTTGGAAACCAAGGACCCAGAGTATGGAGGAAGAATAGAGAGGCACACACTGCAAGATGCTTGAAGTCCAGTGTGAAGTTTCCACAGTCTGTGTTGATTTGGGGAGCCATGTCATCTGCTGGTGTTGGTCCACTGTGCTTCATTAAGTCCAGGGTCAACGCAGCCGTCTACCAGGAGATTTTGAAACATTTCATGCTTCCTTCCACAGACGAGCTTTATGGGGATGCTGACTTCATTTTCCAGCAGGACTTGGCACCTGCCCACACTGCCAAAAGCACCAAAACATGGTTCAATGACCGTGGGATTACTGTGCTTGATTGGCCAGCAAACTCGCCTGACCTAAACCCCATAGAGAATCTATGGGGCATTGCCAAGAGAAAGATGAGAGACATGAGACCGAACAATGCAGAAGAGCTGAAGGCCGCTATTGAAGCATCCTGGTCTTCCATAACACCTCAGCAATGCCACAGGCTGATAGCTTCCATGCCATGCCGCATTAAGGCAGTAATTGCTGCAAAAGGGGCCCAAACCAAGTACTGAGTACATATGCATGCTTATACTTTTCAGAGGTCCGATATTGTTCTATGTACAATCCTTGTTTTATTGATTGCATGTAATATTCTAATTTTCGGAGATTGTGGATTTGGGGTTTTCATGAGCTGTAAGCCATAATCATCACAATTATGACAAATCACGGCTTGAACTATCTTGCTTTGCATGTAATGAGTCTATCTCATATATTAGTTTCACCTTTTAAGCTGCATTACTGAAATAAATGAACTTTTGCACGATATTCACATTTTTCGAGTTTCACCTGTATGTGTCTTTCTGGAGCTTGCCTACTGTGATCACTTGTGGTTTCTGCCATCCTAAACCTGTGGCACAAATGGAGTTCCATTTAAAATTCTGCTGGTTTCTTTTGTGTTGCTGCTGATCCCTCAAGTGACACTTCTGGACGTCTGCTCTTCCGGAGCTTTTTGGTCAGCATTTCCAGTCTGAGGTTCAACACCTTCTGTCATTCTTGGTCTTTCCGCTGAAGATGTCAAGGGATATCAGTACAGGGCAGATACCAGCCAGCCTGTGCCAAAGCAGGTGACTTGGCAGGGGAGACAGAGGCCTCCAGTAACAAGGGAACCAGTGTACTTTGGGTTCCTTCCCCAGCAGAATAGACCCCTTCCTGAGACCCGCTGTGGTACAGAGCTTTTTTATGGACCTGGCCTGGGAGTCACTGGTGTGAGGCCTCGAGGAGAAGTAGTATGGTATCAGCTTCCAGGGATATCTGAGAGCGAAATCCCATGAAAACAGAATAGTGCACGTGTCAACAGGTTCACTCGAACAAGTGACAGATCTGAGGGTGATGCAGTCCAGTGCATGCTCTGTATCGCTGACTCAGAAATGCTACCTAGTCTAGAAACAGGTGGAAAGGAAGGTGCTTGCCAAGAGTGCCCTAGGCACAGAGAAAGAAGCAAGTGAGAAGGTGACAGAGTGTTTCCTTAACACCACCTCACGCATTTGCATGCAGTATCTATGTTGGCCCCTCTCTTCAGCTCTCTAGCTGAAGAACACATCACTACCTTCCCCATAGACCAGTCTACACAGGCCCTTAAGCAATTTGTAAGCAGAAGGTCAGAGCTGCCAGCAGAAAGCTGGAAATCAGGAACCAGAACACAAGCAGAGTCATTATCAGGATTGCAAATCAGGATCAAATACCAGAATGCAAAATGAGTCATCACCAGAGTAGTAGATTAAGATACAATCACAGGACATAATTCCAGAGTTTAAGAACTAACAGGCACCTCAGCTCAGGCTTTAAGTTAATGGACACTAACTTAATTTGTGTTTGTTACCCAATGACTCAACTGTCCACTTTGCAGTACCTTACTACACCAATCAGTGGGTGTGGGCACATGCCTGAAGCAAGTGTGCCTGGAGCCAGAAAAAAAGAGGATTCTTTCCAACAGAGTAAATATTCAGGGACGGTGAAAGCCAAGCACTAGCAAGCATCTTGTAACAGTTTCCATGTGCTAAAGCTATCCTCGCATTGTAAGCAAATAACTTGGAGGGAACACACCTAGGTCCTAAAGCTCTTCTGGCTTCATAAAGTATGAAAAACAAAAACTTCTTTTATTCTTACAAAGGCACAAAGACCCTCCCTTTAATTCTCAAGTTGTTCTACTACATTCCCGTGCAATAGAATTCCACTTTGCAGACGTTCACCCGATGATGTCTTCAGCTACATTGTGCACCAAATCTGCCAAGCGTGGCAGGTATGCTTGTTCTACTTAGAAAAAACAAACTTAAAGGAGGCATAAATATTTGTGGGTACACTAAGTTAGTGCTGTCCAGTAACCAAAAGAACATAAAGCAAAAAAGAGTGTGAACAAGATGTTCACAAAAAAGTGGTTACAAAAAGGAAAAGGCGGTAAACCAACACGTAATAATGTAATACTTTTATTAGCAAATGTTGCAGTATATACCAAATTTGTGAAAAATAGATTGCATAGTAGCCATTACCTCACCATAGACAACGTATACAGTACAACCTAAAAACAACAATAAAAGACGGCATGGCTTGGCCATAATGCATAATATGCTAAATTGACAACGTCAAGATTGTCCTGACAAAGCTGAATAAGATATGCCCATCGGCGAAACACGTTGACATCACACATCAGTGATGTCATGGTTAGCCACGGTCATCAGGTTGACGCACTTTTTCCCGGGTGGTTACACAAGGGGGTTTATTTACTAAACCTGGTTGACTCAGAATCTTGTCCACTTCTGCATAAAAACCAATCAGCTTCCAGGTTTTATTGCTGAAGCTTAACTGAACATGCTGAGGTTAGAAGCTGATTGGGTACCATGCACAGGTGCCCAAGATTCTGAGTCAACCAGGTTTAGTAAATAAACCCCAAGGAGTCATGGCAAACTTTATCCAGTGCAGACCACTGACTGACGGCACACCTATCTGGGGGCAGTGCTCTGCCTGTGGGTGTCTTGATTCTGGTGGCTGCCACACAGACTCCCTTCAAGGACTTCATCCATCCCAGCAAGGTCAATCGGCAATAGCAGGTGGTGAGTTTCCACACTCCCTTCATGTCTGGGTGACACAGCACTTTTCACTAAGGGTGAACAACATCACACCAGTTACCCTACGCAACCAGAAAGGATTCTTTTTACAGCATTTATTGGATGACTTCCCTTGAAGTCCCTTGACATTTACTCCAGCAACCTGCTAAGCAGGGGACATTTCATCTGATAGACATTTATGCCATATAGTGTCGCCATCTTCACAATCATTATTGATTATTGACTTTTCTAACCTGATTCAGGTGCCAGGATTTATGCTGGACAAAGTGACTTATTCCTTTTCTGGGATTGTTATTACTCACACACCGTGATTGGAGATATATATACAATTTATTTTAGCATAAAGTCACCATCTATATCCAGCTGGTCTTACCGCACTGATTATCCACATACTAGGTTCACAGTGTATATCTCGGTGGTGCACCCCGATGTTCTTGTTGTAATTTGGCAAAAGACAATCTTGTTGTTGTCAATTTAGCATATTATGCATTATGGTCAAGCCATGACGTCTCTTTTTATTGTTGTTTTTAGGTTGTACTGTATATGTTGTCTAAGGTGAGGGGATGGCTACTATGCAGTCTATTTTTCACAAATTTGGTATACTGTATACTGCAACATTTGCTAATAAAAGTATTACATTATTACGTGTTGGTTTACCGCCTTGTCCTTTTTGTAACCACTTTTTTATGAACATCTCGTTCACACTCTTTTTTGCTTTATGTTTGTTCTACTCAGCCTGTGGCAGCTGAACAGGGAGAATTTTTTGCTAAATAAAACTGGGTAATAAGCTGTAAGCACACCTGGGCTCAAGTCATATGCATCAGTAAGGAGATCTGTTACAAGCCAGGAAGCTCCTACTGTATTTTTTGTCTTATGGTAAGTTTTTCTGGCCTCATTCACATAGGCGTACAAGTCTGTACAACCATGTTAAGGGCCGTCTCTACCTGTGTGGTAAGCACAGGTGTTCCGAGCAGACCCATGCATGCAGCATTTTTAAATCAGTGACAGATGGCCTGCTGCATGGACCTACATGGATCTCCAAATACATCCTGGAGTGTACAGTTGCAAGAAAAAGTATGTGAACCCCTTGGGATTACGTGGAGTTTTGCATGAATTGGGCATAAAATGTGCTCTGAACGTCATCTAAGTCACAACAATAGAAGAACACAGTCTGCTGAACATAATACTACACAAACATTAGATGTTGCCATGGTTTAATTGCACATAACATGTAAACATTCACAGTGCAGGGAGGAAAAAGTATGTGAGGCCCTAGCTTAATGACTTCTCCCAGAGCTAATTGGAGCCAGGAGTGAGCCAACCTTGACTCCAATCAGTGTGATGATATTGGATGTGTTGCTGACAGCTGTCCTGCCCTTAAAAAACACACACCTGTTTTGGGTTTACTGGTTTCAAGAAGCACTGTCTGATGTGAACCATGCCTCGCAGAAAAGAGCTCTCAGAAGACCTACGACCAAGAATTGTTGACTTGCATGAAGCTGGAAAGGGTTACAAAAGTATCTCCAAAAGCCTTGATGTTCATGTGTCCACGGTAAGACAGACTGTCTACAAATGGAGAAAGTTTAGCACTGTTGCTACTCTTCCTAGGCGTGGTCGTCCTGTAAAAATGACTGCAAGAGCACAGCGCAGAATGCTGCATGAGGTAAAGAAGAATCCCAGAGTGTCAGCTAAAGACCTACAGAAATCTCTGGCACATGCTAACATTTTTGTTGACACATCTACAATAAGGAAAACATTAAACAAGAATAGAGTACATGGGAGGACACCATGGAGGAAGCCATTGCTGTCCAAAAAGAATATTGCAGCACGTTTGAAGTTTGCAAAAGAGCACCTGGATGTTCCACAGCACTACTGGCAAAATATACTGTGGACAGATGAAACCAAGATTGAGGTGTTTGGGAACAACACACAACACTATGTGTGGAGAAGAAAAGGCACAGCACACCAACATCAAAACCTCATCCGCACTGTAAAACATGGCGGAGGGAGCATCATGGTTTGGGGCTGCTTTGCTGCCTCAGGGCCTGGACGGATTGTTGTCATTGATGGGAAAATGAATTCCAGAGTTTATCAAGACATTTTGCAGGAAAACGTACGACCATCTGTCCGCCAACTGAAGCTCCGCAGAGGATGGGTGATGCAACAGGACAATGACCCAAAGCATACAAGTAATTCAACAAAACAATGACTGCAACAGCACAGAATACGCCTTCTGGAGTGGCCCAGTCAGAGTCCTGACCTCAACCCGATTGAAATGCTGTGGCATGACCTTAAGAGAGCGATTCACACCAGACATCCCAAGAATATTGCTACACTGAAACAGTTTTGTGAAGAGGAGTGGTCCAAAATTACTCCAGATCGTTGTGCAGGTCTGATCTGCAACTACAGGAAATGTTTGGTTGAGGTTATTGCTGCCAAAGGAGGGTCAACCAGTTATTAAGTCCAAAGGTTAACATACTTTTTCCTCCCTGCACTGTGAATGTTTACATGTTATGTGCAATTAAACCATGGCAACATCTAATGTTTGTGTAGTATTATGTTCAGCAGACTGTGTTCTTCTATTGTTGTGACTTAGATGACGTTCAGAGCACATTTTATGCCCAATTCATGCAAAACTCCACGTAATCCCGAGGGGTTCATATACTTTTTCTTGCAACTGTATATCCATGTGGGTTCGGGGCATAAATTAGAACGCAGACAGACTGCATTTGATCTGTGCATTGGACCTGCCCAGATGTACACTGCAGGATGTACTTTGAGATCTGTGTGGTCGGCCAAGTGTTATTTTGACAGGCTGCCTGCACGTGACAGCATGGAACACCTGTACATCTTGTGCAAATGACGGAATGCACAGGTGTTACACCCATGTGAATGAGGACTATTCTTTTAAAAATAATACTACCAGGACCGGTGCTACCACTAGGCGAACTAGGCAGCTACCTAGGGCGCAGCCACGATTTCCCTACTATCCTGTTTGCTGAGATTTGTATCACATATAGGGTTTTTTTTACCTCTACTTTTATGTTCCCTTTGCTTTTTCTACTTATTTAATTGAATTGTTGCAAAAAATGTCATGCTGGTATCTGTAGTCTGCCTAGCCGCTGCTGTGCCCATAAATAGTGGAATACAGCAGCGTGCCTCCAAGCCTCTAGAAGGAGCAGAGAGTTCCAAGTTTGTAGTCTGTCCTCCAAGGCACAGGACCTTCCCCGTGACATCACTTCAACTTTGTGTGTGTTCCAAGCCACCTCAGCCATTTGTGGTTGTCCAGTGGTGTCCTGGCATCTCTTTGTCTCTCCATCCATGGCCCCAGACCCACACTAGCCGATTCTTAGGATGGGAAGGACTGTCAGTGACCATTATCAATAATAAGCGACATTTTATTTCTTTCTTGTGAGCGTTTAACACACCACTTGCTTTTTAGTTTGTTCTTTTAATATGGCACATAGTGGTGCCTCCCTCTGTCTTTTTTTTTGTCTTCCACAAACAGAGTTGGCATACTCTGATGATGGCTGCCACTGACGTTGCTGGTTTTTAAAAAATGTTGAAGTTTTATATTTTTTGTAGGATGCAAGCAGCTAGTCTTGCCTAGGGCGCAAAATAGTCTAGCACTGGCCCTGGAGACTAGTCACCATTATTGCCTGTGGTCTCCATGGTGCTATTTTCTCCATTACCGCCTTACCATGCTCTTTTCTGCACCATGTCTCTGTGTGGAGCCAGCCTAAATGGCTACTCAAGGCCAATTCTGTTGTTTATGCACGCTGGCTGCTAAGTCTGCTGGGAAATCCTTTGTTTGCTTGTGATGTGCATCTTAATGCAAAGGCCAGTAATAGGTTGGGGTGATAGCGCTGAGCAAAATACAAATACAATATTAATATTCAGTCCCAACATGTGAATAATTGGTGCAATGGTGCTGTATCTTTAACGGTGATACTCCATATTGAAATGACAAGTGCTTCACTGTGTTCACACTGGTGCCCCACATAGATGTAAACTCACCGTCATTTCATGACCACCTATCTCTAGGTAAGTCACACTCGCTTTTTGGGACTATCCCAGTTTGCAATCCGGTCCTGATGGTAGATATTCCTTCGCCCTTATAACCGGGGTTGCTGGTAGTAGCCAATAACTTTCCACTAGATCTGCATCAATGTTAGGCAACTCCTCTCCTCCACAGGCAGTATTTCATATTTTCAGCATAAATCAAAACAAAACCCGAAATCCCATAGTGTAAAACTATAAAACTTTAATATGGGGTCAAACAATAGAAATGCCACTTCCTGAGGATGATCTATTGGTTGAAACTATTGGTCGAAACTAGTCGAGGGCTTATGACACAACTTCCGCTGATGTCACTTCCGGGATTTGGAACACATCCTGGAATGCGACTGCCATCTTAATTTCCATTCAATATACAAAGCTGAATACACTTAGTGCCAGGAAAGGCACTTTTATTGTTTAACCCCATATTAAAGTTTTATACAGTTTTACACTATGGGATGTCTGGTTTTGTTTTGATTTATGCTGAAAATATGAAATACTGCCTGTGGAGGAGAGGAGTTGTCTAACATTGATGCAGATCTAGTGGAAAGTTATTGGCTACTACAAGCAACCATGGTTATAAGGGCGAAGGAATATCTGCCATCAGGACCGGATTGCAAACTGAGATAGTCCCAAAAAGCGAGTGTGACTTACCTAGAGATAGGTGGTCATGAAATAATGGTGAGTTTACATCTATGTGGGGCACCAGTGTGAACACAGGGAAGCACTTGTCATTTCAATATGGAGTATCACCGTTAAAGATACAGCACCATTGCACCAATTATTCACATGTTGGGACTGAATATTAATATTGTATGTGTATTTTGCTCAGCGTTATCACTTTAAAGATTGCAAAGTTTATTTTGTCTATTTGTGACCTTTTTTGAAATATATAAGATTTTGTGTTTAGGAATTCACATTTAGGACTGCTGCTATATAGGTATCTTATATATAGTTAAATTCTTTCACAGATATGTTAATTAATTTTTTCCTAAGCGCAACAGCACCCCCTTTTTTCTTTCAAACAAATAGGTTGGGGTGGTTATTACTTTTATTTGTGGACAGTTGGACAAATTTGGTGCAGGGACTCACTGGATGTCTTCGCTGCCATTGTGCTCTTGCTGGGTGTCACGTGCGTCCCTGTGCCTTTAAGGAGTGGTGGGCTTCCTACAGGCATACCTTTCCCTTAATCTATCCATTCTTATATGTGCTCCTACTATGGAGGATCTGAAAATATAGTGTTAGGACCGTAGTATATATACAGAGGTCCCATGGCATGGGCATTGCAGCTTCCGCATATATTTGCAAACAAAACCATCTGATTTTAACGTAAATGGTTAGACAGGGCTAATTTGGTTGTTTTGCAGGCTGGCTAATATAAGGACACTTACCAGTCCAGGGATCTAGTGCTGTCCTCACCCAAGATGATTCCTCAGTTGGCTTTGGGGTCCAGAAGCGGGTGCTGCACTTTGTGAATGGTCCTACAGTCTTCAGGGACCTGTGATGTGTCCCAGAAGGCTGCAGGGGAAGGAGGGGGTGTGAACCTGTCAAAACCAGGTACCCATCTGCCCCCCCCCCCCCAATAAAGTGGCAAATGTTAAGAGGAGAGGAGGAGGATGCAAATAAGCAGAACTTCCCCTTCTGGGTGAAGTTCCACTTTAAGCTGTGGAACTTTTATCACCATTTCTTTATGCACTTTACGGTTATAGCACTATATAAAAAGTGGAAAGAATCTTCAGTGAAGCAACTTTGCACATTTTTCTGTATAGCACTTTATGGATATTGGTACAGATTTATACGTTTGTAACTATTTGCACAATTTCTTTTTGCTCCATTTTTATATGAATATGTAATCATGTGCAATGAATTGTTACTAATCACATGGAGACAGTTACAGTTTGTACTTGCCACTTTATTGAATTCACTATTTGGTACAAATGTTGAAAATAGTGATGGAATGTTTGCACTTTAATATTATTCCCAAATTGCGTGGCAGCACTGTGTGCATTTGGGTGCTATTATCCATCAATGCACCCCAAATACGATGTGATTCTGCTACAATTGTTGCATCAAAAAGCACGCCTTCACAAATTGCATGAAGCTTGTCGCCCAAAATGAAGCAGGAGCTTCTTTTTGGTCGATAAATGCACATAGGGCAGCCCAGCAGAAATAGCTACGTTTTGGAGAACTTTGGTTCAGGTCTCACTAGCTGTACAGTTTATCGGCTAGTTTGACCTTCTTGGCCCTGTGACTATGATGGCGTGTATACTCAATCTGTAGCTGCTGCTTTTTTTCTTTGGTAACGACTTAGGGCTCATGTACACTGCAGCTGCTAAACTGACGTTCAGGACCTGTTCAGCGTTTTTTTCAGCAGCCCCTGAACTCTCCCTAATGTTTTCCTATGTGTCCATGTATACATAGTCGTTTACAGTCATTTACAGGCAGTTGAGTTTACAGTCGTTTTTTTTAATGCACCAAACTTGCATTCAGGAGTAGATTTTACCAGCGTTTCAATTGCCAAATGCTTGTAAACTCATGTAAATGCTTGTAAACGTGGTTAACCGCGTTTGTGCTTAGAAGCGTTTTTTAACTGTTCCATGTCCAGATGCTGTCCAGAGCCTTTTTTCATCATCAGAAATGCATGCAAATTGTTTTCCATGTATTCATATGGACCTAGTACACCAGTGCAGTCAGTTCCAGGTTTTGCATGAAGGAAAAAATAGTAGAACGTGCCGCATTATGCTCATGATGGGATCCATAGTGAATACAACCAGAAAAGACAGGTCATCTCAACACATACTGCTCTCTCTGCTTCTGATCTCTCTATTTCTCTCAAAATGTCTGAAATAGTTAACCATTTACTATTTTTCAGCGCATTCCGGATATTTGGGAAGGTCTCCTGAGGTTACGTTTTAAAAACGCTTCTAAACGCAAACGCGCATAAACGTATGCAAACTGCACTAAACTTATTTTTTTTTTAACCTACATTTTCCAGCAGTCAGTTTCTATCGTTCAGAAGAGTTTTCCAAACGCCCCGTGTACATAATCGCTTGTCCATCTGTATCATTTGTGTCTGTATCTTTCACTGCATCATGTTGCAGAGCTGCCTGGAAAACAAACAACTTTTTATGTTGAGTTTTTTTTTATTACTAAAACAGTGTATTCAGACAACTGCATGTGGTTTATACATGTAATAGTATTCTGTGTTTTCATTTTTTTAAAAATGTATTTAACAATAAGGCGATAGTGGCAGAGGTTGGGACAGTAAAATTACCAGAGGTGCTTACAATGGCATTTACTTCCATAATTTAAAATAAAATAAATAATACAATGGCTAGGCCAAAGTTGTTTTTTATTTTATGAGTCATTCCATTGGTTCCTATGGAGGCCCCATCACACTGCACAAATACTCAGCAAAAATGCAAATGATGATTTTAGTCTTAAAGCATATCAAAAGCCAAAACTTTTTTCATTTTGGTTGGAGCAGGCCAGGTGACACCACTGCTTACATGTACCACAACTAGGTTAACATATGGCGTCTCTTATATATCCTTCCTTTTCTGTGTCTTTTGCTTCTCAGCTGCAAAGTGTGCTGCTTCTAGGAACAGGGCGGCATTGCAGTCACCGGCTGTCACACACTACTGTGATAGTGAATGGAACAGAATGTGTTAGACAGGGAAGGGATTACAGTGACAACAAGAAATTGGCAGGACATAGTATTTTTCCGCAGACAGAGAAAGCCTGGAAAGACATTGCAGCATGCTGGTGCAGGGATCTAGGGGTTAAAGCAGGCAATGAGAAGGTGATAGAAAGCCTCCTCACTACTCTCTGAAGTGTGATCTGAACACAGATCGCTCCTCAGAGAGCTCCGCACATGTGAAGAAGCCCTTAAAAAAGGAAATAAAATAGCTGAATCAGGGTTTGATCTGGATCAGTGTCAGAGTTATGCTTTGGGGCAAGGTTAGGGTTAAAGGTCATTCTTAGGGTCAAATGTAAGGTTCAGTGAATTTTAGATAGGATTAAAAAAATTAAATTTCGTATCAGTGTCAGTGACGTGTTTACGTAGGATAGAAAAAAACTGAATGCATTATTGTTTTGGTGGGGGGGGGGGAGGGGGGCTACTATGGATACAAACAAGAAATAACATGCACATATGTGGTATCTCTGCGATTGACTGGAGCAAGGGAATTTGTTTTGGGTTGTACATTAGTGGCAGGACATAGTAATAGCAATAAATATACAGCTAAATTGAAAAAAATATAGATTTTTTAAATATCCTGTGCCAGTTTTCCTTTAATGATAGAAAAAAGGAGATATTCTTTACCACTAAATGAAAGCCCATTTCTCCTGAAAAAAACAAGGTATACTACATATAATATGTACAGTTTCACTAACACATGTCAAAGCTGCAAAAGTATGTTCAGGTATTACCATTTGTTTTACCTCCTGAATGAACGGGTTAAAATAACCAGAGGGAAGTCTTTACATCAAAATCTGCTTTACATAAAAAGGTCCCATCCAAAAATTCTAAAGTTATACATTTACAGCCCAATTTTTGTTCAATATCAGGAAAAAAACTGTCTTGATCATGTGGCTCAGTGCTGCAGCCATAGCAACAGCACCTGTAACTGGCGCATGCCACCAAATGCCAACTGTCACTCTGCAGGAGTAGCTAGAGAGGGAGGCTGTGTGCCTCTGCGCACTACAAAGACTTTGTCTATGGAGTTAAAATGGAGGGAAAGAAAAGAAATGAGAAGAGTCATCATCTTCAGCCAGGAAAGCTGAAGAGAAAGATCAGCGAGGATGAGCCCCAGGACCAGAGGAGGAAGAGAGGTCACTGGGACACCGAACTAACGCTGAAGTCCCGCAGGACAAGACATGGTAAGGTGGAAACAGACATGTACACTTCAAACTAGGAGCTTATAATCTAATATTATTATTATACAGGATTTATATAGCGCCAACAGTTTGCTCTCAGCGCTTTACAATATAAAGGGAGGCAATACAGTTCAATACAAGAGGGAGAGGAGGGCCCTGCTCCTTGGAGCTTACAATCTAAAAGGATAAAAAGTGGTTTTTAATATGTACCATTTAGGGGTCACTCAGACTCAGATAGCCATAGGGACATGTTCACCAGGAATCCGATATATTATGTTTAACTGCCACCTGCAATGTAATGATGGAAGACAAT
Source organism: Staurois parvus (assembly GCF_062004578.1). NCBI lineage: Eukaryota > Metazoa > Chordata > Amphibia > Anura > Ranidae > Staurois > Staurois parvus. The sequence goes on along the minus strand of NW_028317901.1, from coordinate 3,724,879 downwards.
GTAATTCACTCATTTCTAGTAATACTCATGATTTCTGATAGGATTTATTACAAATACTAATAACTTTTCTACTACTTCTCAGGGTTGATTGACTGGACACTCTCAGTGACAGATGACAGTTAGAAACATGACCACCATTACTAGTGAAGGGGGTGGCCTTTTATCTTACAAACTGGCATTGCAATACTGAATAAAATTTAGGCCCTCTTTTACTGGTAATTGGGTAATATCTGTACTGAAAGGGACATGGATTCAGTTATTACTGACAAATTGTGTAGTCATGTTACTCTGCATACAGTCTCCCTGAAAAAGAACAAGTACCCAGATGTGCTCTGCTCATTTGTCCTATGTCAGGGACCCCAAACGTTGGAAGCCAGAAAGAGCGAGGAACCTAGATTTTCTAGAAGGAGGTCAGCAATGAGAGCCAATAGATTTCTCCCAGCTAGAAACCATTACTAGAGATAGAGATAGATCAGCAATACTTATGGTTAATACATACATTTCAAACAATACGATTACAATGTTGTCAATACCTGTATGTATGTATATATATATATATATATATATATATATATATATAATACAGGATTTATATGGCGCCAATAGTTTGCTCAGGGCTGTACATTATAATGGGAGACAGTACACGAGGCAGTAGATTGGAGCTTACAATCTAGGAGGGAGGGGATAGTGGTACAGGAGGAAATAGCTGTGGGGGATGGAGTAGTAGGAAGAGTGGAGGAGTTCAGTAATTAGCTGAGGGTGGGGTAGGCTTCCCTGAAGAGATAGGTTTAAAAGGTGTGCCTAAAGGTGAGGAGAGTAGGTGATAGTCTGATGGATTGGGGTAGGGAGTTCCAGAGGATGGGGGAAGTCCTGGAGACGGGCATGGGAGGAGGAGACCAGGGAACTAGAGAGTAGGAGGTCTTGTGAGGAGTGGAGAGTACGTTTTGGGTGGTATTTGGATACCAGATCGGTGATGTAATTAGGGGCAGTGTTATGAACGGCTTTATACGTCAATGTTAGCATTTTGAATTTTATCCGTTGGGCAATCAGAAGCCAGTGGAGGGATTGGCAGAGGAGGGTGGCAGATACGGAGAGGATTGTAAGGTGGATGAGTCTGGCCGCAGCATTCAAGATAGACTGAAGCGGGGATAGCCTGCAGTGAGGTAAGCCGATGAGGAGGGAGTTACAGTAGTCAAGGCGTGAAATAATAAGGGAGTGAATGAGTTGCGTAGTGGTTTCTGGGGTTAGGAACGGACGTATTTTGGAGATGCTGCGGAGGTGAAGTCTACATGAGTTTGTCAGCGGTTGGACCCGGGGCTGAAAGGACAGATTGGAGTCAAGGATGACACCTAGTACTCTGGCTTGAGGGGTGGGACTGATGGTGGTGTTGTTGGTCTTGATGGAGAAGTCGGGGGGGGGGGGGCATGGACTGGGAGGAAAACTAGGAGCTCAGTTTTGGAAAGATTTAGTTTGAGGAAGTGGAGTGACATCCAATCCGATATGTCGCTCAGTAGGCTTGTGATATGGGCAGAGACTGAAGGGGTGAGGTTAGGGGTAGAGAGATAGATCTGCGTGTCGTCGGCATAGAGATGGTAGTTGGAGCCATGAGAGTGTATCAATTGGCCAAGGGATGAGGTGTAGATGGAGAAGAGAAGGGTCCCGAGGACAGAACCTAGAGGGACCCCAACAGAGAGGGGGAGTGAAGAGGAGGTGGCAGCGTTATAGGTAACACTGAAGGAGTGCTGCGATAGATAGGAAGAGAGCCAGGAGAGAACGGAGTCTCTGAGGCCAAGAGAGTGTAGTTTTTTGAGGAGGAAGGGGTGCTCAACCGTGTCGAAAGCCGCAGAGAGGTCGAGGAGTAGGAGCACTGAATAGTGGCCATTAGCTTTGGTGGTTAGCAGGTCGTTGGTGAGTTTGAGTAGGGCAGTTGCGGTGGAGTGTAGGGGGCGGAAGCCAGACTGTAGGGGATCAAGGCGGTTGTTGTCGGTGAGGTGGGAACTCAGGGATTATAGACTAAGCGCTCTAAGAGTTTGGATGTAAATGGCAGCAAGGAGATGGGTCTAAGGTTGTTCAGGTCGCTGGGATCCAGGGAGGGTTTTTTAAGTATGGGAGTGATGTGCGCGTGCTTTAGAGGAGAGGGGAATGTGCCAGAAGAGAGGGAAAGATCATAGATGTTAGTGAGGGAGCGTAGGATGGAGGAAGAGGGTGATCATAGGAATTGTGAGGGGACAGGGTCAAGGGAGCAGGTGGTGAGGCGGGCTTCAGAGAAGACCTTAGTGACCTCTTTATATATATATATATACACTGTATATTTTTTTTTTTTTATGGTGTCTTTCATCAATTAAATAATTCTAGAGTTGTAAAACTTTTACACATGAGGGTAACTCAAAGTACAGTGTGTATATATATATCTATATACACCTGTATATAAACACCAAATAGATCCAGACAGGGCGAAAACAATGAGGGAAATCTTCATGCCACCATTTGTTGAAGTAGTTGTAAGTCAGGTAAAACTATATACATTTTAAAATAGTTAAAATATGTACATTAAGCCCCAGTTCACACTAGAATGTTGCGCTGGAAACCTGTGATCCATGCGTGTTTCCTGCAATGCATTCAAAGCGCCCTTGTGATCTGCAGTGGATGTCAGTGCAATGCTAATAACACCCCAAACGGAAGTTTTAAAGGCAGCATTTCCAAAAGTAGTACATACACTGTTTTGATGCAATGCAGTTTGAGCCCGTTCAAAACGAATTGCCTCAAATTGCAACACACTGAATGGCATGCAAATTCATAAGGGTTGATTTACTAAAACTGGCGAGTTCAAAATATGGTGCATCTCTACACAGAAACCAATCAGCTTCCAGGTTTTATTATCAAAGCTTAATTGAACAAACTGAAGTTAGAATCTGATTGGCTACCATACAGTGCTGCACCAGATTTTGTACTCTTCTGTTTTAGCAAATGAACCCCATAGTGTGAACCTAGGCTAAATTAATTTGCAGTTAAAAAAACCCCAAACTTAAATAGAACAAAAAAAAAGCACAAAAACAGAAATGCCACCCTTCCATATATAATAAATTAAGAAAGACATGTCCTTAGGGTATATTCACAGCAGCTGCGGTGCGACTGTGTTGGGCGTATATTCCAATACAGTCCCACAGCATGACAACATAAAAGCCTTGTCTCCTATGTACCCTGTTCACAACACTGCATTGCGGTGGTGTTTGGGCGCGGTGCTCTGAAAATAAGTACTACAGTTAGGTCCATATATATTTGGACACAGGCACAATTTTAGTTTTTTTCAGGTATTTGCCAAAACATATTCAAGCTATAGGTATATAATGGATATGGGCTGAAAGTGCACACTCTCGGGTTTAATTTGAGGGTATGTACATCCAAATTGGAGAAATGGTTTAGAAATTACAGCTCTTAAGCGTAGCCACCCCCCCCCCCTTTTTCAAGGGAACAAAAGTAATTGGACAATTCAATCAAAAGCTGTTTCATGGCCAGGTGTGGGCTACTCCTTTGTTATTTCTTCCTCAATTAAGCAGGTAAAAGGTCTGGAGTTGATTCTAAGTGTGGTATTTGCATTTGGAATCTATTGATGTAAACCTACATCATGTGTTCAAAGGAGCGGTCTTAAACAAATCAAACAAATCCATCAGAGAGGTAGGAGCAACATTAGGAGGGCCAAATCAACAGTTTGGTACATTCCGAGGACAGAAGAACACCCTGGTGAGCTCAGCAACATAAAAAGGCATGGACGTCCATGGAAAACAACATTGGTGGATGATCGCAGAATCCTCTCTATGGTAAAGAAAAACCCATTCACAACATCCAGACAAGTGAAGGACACTCTCCAGGAGGTGGGTGTATCATTGTCAAAGTCTACAATCAAGAGAAGACTTCACGAGAGCAAATACAGAGGGTTCACCACAAGGTGCAAACCATTCATAAGCCTGAAGAATAGAAAAGACTTTGCCAAAAAACATCCAAACAAAGAGACCAGTTTTGGAAAAGCATTCTTTGGATGGATGAAACTAAGATTAATCTGTACCAGAATGACGGGAAGAAAAAGTATGGAGAAGGCTTGGAACTGCTCATGATCCAAAGCACACAATGTCATCTGTAAAACATGGTGTGATGGAATGGGCATGCATGGCTTCCAGTGGCACTGTGTCATTGGTGTTTATTGATGATGTGACAGAAGACAGAAGCAGACGGATGAATTGTGTTTAGAGATATACTGTCAGCCCAGATTCAGCCAAATCAGCAAAGTTGATTGGATGGCGCTTCACAGTACAGATGGACAATGATCCAAAACGCACTGCAAAAGCAACCCAGGAGCTTTTGAAGGAAAAGAAGTGGAATATCCTGTAATGGCCGAGTCAGTTGCCTGATCTCAACCTAATTGAGCATTCATTTTACAAAGAACAACTGAAGACAGCTGCAGTTAGAGCCTGGCAAAGCATCAGAAAGGAGGAAACCCAGTCTTTGGTAATGTCCATGAGTTCCAGACTTCAGGCAGTCATTGCCAGTAAAGGATTCTCAACAAAATATTAAAAATTAACATTTTATTTATGATTATATTAATTTGTCCACTTACATTTGAGCCCCTGAAAATGGAGGGAATGTGTATAAAAATGGTTGCAGTTCCTAAAATTTGTACTTGATATTTATGTTCAACCCCTTGAATTAAAGCTGAAAGTCTGCACTTCAAATTAATTTGGATTGTTTTGTTTTAATTTATTCTGGTGGCATACAGGGCCAAAAGTATCAAAATTGTGCCTGTGCCCAAATATATATGGAGAAAAAAGTACATGCAGTACTTTTTATCAGTGCAATGTGGGGAAAGGAAAACCACTGTCTTGCACTGCGCAGCTGGCAACTGAACTTCATGTCTTTGCGACATCTCAATAATGTTCATTTAAAAAGAGACTGATCAGCTGCTGCAGACAGGTAAGCAAGCCAGGCACAAGCATTGAAGCCAGACTGTACCCCTGTAATCCAATGGCAGAGCTTATCAGGTAAGCAGCCAGCAATCCGGAACTCAGGAGGATGACATCACACAATGCAGGATGTGAAGTGGGTGTGATAATGCATTTCAAGTCTTAAGGGGAAGGCGCACCCTGAAATGCATTTGCAAAGAATACCCAATTTTGTGCAAAGGAAACAGGATTGCTGTTTGCACGCTAATAACAGATGGCCTGTTCGCTGTGTGTGTCAGTAAAGTTTACCTCTAAACTTAGCCAAGAGTTGAGACCCATTCACACTACTGCTGAATGCTGCACATTGCAGCAATGCATTCACACTATTGTATTGCAGAAACGCATTCACACTATTGTATTGCAGCAACGCATTCACATTATTTTATTGCAGCAACGCATTCACACTATTGTATTGCAGCAATGCACATTATGCATGGTTATGTGCTGTGGTGTCAAGCTGAATGTCACCACAACACCCCTGCATTGAAGCACACCACCAGTGCATGATAATGCTGTATCATGCTTTGGTGTGTTCCATTGTGAAACACAGTGCAGGCCTATTTTTATTGCATCTTGATGGTTTGCAAGGCCATTCAAATAAATAGGCTGCCCTAATGCAGCACCCACTAACACCCAACATAACACATGTTAATGCAATTCACCACACTACAATAGCATGAATGGTCCCTAAGCAGGGGCGGAGAGACAACTCATGGGGCCCCTGGGCAATAGGGAATCATGGGGCCCTGTTTCCTTGCCCAAACTCAAAAAAGCCTATGGAAAAGGTACCAGGGGCATCTCATGGGGCCCCCTACTGACCCTGGGTCCTCGGCAGTGCCCGAGTTTTCAAATGGTCAGTCCGCCCCTGTCCCTAAGAACCATCAGCTCTCATGATCTTCCTCTACACTGCTTTCATATAAAATAAAAAAAAGGTAACATATTAAAAACCACACAAAAAAGCGCAGTGCTACCCACAAAAATACATGTGTAAAATCTTAAATATTACATAAGTGTAAAATGAGAATACCAAACAATGCAAACTGTGCAAAGTGAAAAATGTGCAACAAACAAAAACTATTAATCTCCAGTCCCAAGCAGTGCAGTCCTTTTCCAATGACAGGCCAGTGTTATATATAACATGCAAAGAAGTCCAATCAGAGTAAATAATTTCTCCAAAACTCATAAGGTGTGATAAAACATTCCACCCGATGACACTTTAATCTGCTCACCACAGGGTTAAGACTTCAAAAGTAATGGGAGGTTAGAACAGCGCATTCCCCAGCAGTTGTTAATGTGATGGTCTGGTCTTTAACCTCTCCAAGAAGGAAAATCCCCAATTCATATAACCATATAAGAAGATACATGAAATGGAAAAAGACCTTCTAGTGCTCACTGATAAATGTTTTTAAAAGCAGATAGAATGTCCAAAAACATTTGCACATAACGGGAAAAATTACAGCGCATCTAGATGTTGACTTCCACAGATAGTAGGCAGCATATTCATACAGACCGCTCACACCAATGTGTCCTCAACTCAGGCGCATAAAGCGTGATGACGTCTTCAGCAAAAGGGCTTAGCCCCCTATATGGGTTATATTCGTTAACGGGACTTCTTCTGTAGGTCAGCTAAAGCCTATTGCTAATAATGTCATGACGCTTTATGCTCTGGAGTTGAGGACACATTGCTGTGAGAGGTCTGTCTGTATATGCTGACTACTATTTGCGTAAGTACACAACTAGATGTGCTGTAGCTATTACCTTTACTTGTAAGTGTTTTGGGACATTTCATCTGCTTTTCATAAAATGTATCAGTGAGCAGTAGAAGTTCTTTTTCCATCTCATGTATTTTCTTATTTGGTGTATGAACTGGGGATTTTTCTTGATGGAGAGTGGGTGAAGTCTAGACCATCACATTATAATCTGTCACAGAGGGGAGTGTTTTATCACACAATAGGAGCTTTAGGGAGAAGATCACAGATTATTTTATCTGATTGGGATTTGATCCCTTTTTTGGGATTGTTTGCATATTATATATACAGTTGTGCTCAAAGGTTTGCATACCCTTGGAGAATTGGTAATATATAGTATGTACCATCTTTAAAGAAAATATGCGTAAGCAGACAAAACACATTTTTTGAGTTCTTATGAGATTCATATTCATCTGTAGGTCATAACAGAATGGCACAATCATAAAGCAAAACATATCAACAAGTAAAAAAATAAAAATAACCCCTGTTCACAATTCTGCATTCCCTTAGTTCTTACTTAATGTGTATTGTCCCCTTGAGCATCACTGACAGTGTGCAGTCTTTTGTAATAGTTGTCTATGAGGCCCCACATTCTTGCAGGTGGTATAGCTGTCCATTTGTCTTGGCAAAATGCCTCCATGTCATGCATAGTCTTTGGTCATCTTGTATGAACCACACGTTTTACATCTTCCCAGAGTGGCTTGATGATAAAAGGTCAGGAGACTAATGGCTAGAGAGAAAGAGAAGACAGAGAGAGAGAAAAGAAAAAGAAAGAAAGAAAGAAAGAAAGAAAGAAAGAAAAAGGAGATGAGAGAGAGAGAAGAAAGAAAAAAAGAACGAGAGAGAGAGAGAGAGAGAGAGAGAGAGAGAAAAAGAAAAAAAGAACAAGAGAGAGAAAAAGAAAAAAAGAACGAGAGAGAGAGAAAAAGAAAAAAAGAACGAGAGAGAGAGAAAAAGAAAAAAAAGAACGAGACAGAAAAAGAAAAAAAAGAACGAGACAGAAAAAGAATGAAAGAACGAGACAGAAAAAGAATGAAAGAACGAGACAGAAAAAGAATGAAAGAACGAGACAGAAAAAGAAAGAGAGAGCGAAAAAGAAAGAAACAGAGAGAGAGAAAAAAAAACAAGAAGAAAGAGAGAGAAGAAAGAGGAGAGAAGAAGAAAGAGGAGAAAAAGAAAGAAAGAGAAAAAGAAAGAGAGAAAGAGAATGAGAGGGAGTGAGAACGAAAAAGAGAGGGAGAGAACGAGAGAGAGAATGAGAAAGAAAGAGAGGGAGGGAGGAAGAGCGAGGGTGGGATAGAGAGGGAGAGGGAGGGAGGGAGAGAGAAAGGGAGGGAGAGAGAGGGAGGGAGAGAGAGGGGGGAGAGAGGGTGAGAGAGAGAAGGGGAGAAAGATAGGGAGAGTGGGAGGGGGGAGGATAGAGAGGGAGAGAGATGTTGTACGATTGTTACCCTCACCTGGTAGTCATAGAGAAGGATGAGCTGCCAGGATCCACTCCTCCAGCAACAGCCTCTTCTTAAACTCCTGTCATAGGTCACATGTGCTGTGCCCGGATGTCTGCTCCCCGGCTCCCAGGAGGTGGGGTGGGGCTGGAGCATGGGGCGGTCATGAGGGAGAAAAAAATCACCAATCACCCAGGGGCAGATGAGTGGAGGACAAGTGACAGCTGGGTGGTTGTCAGCGGAGGTATAGGCAAAGGATCGGGGAGAGAACAGCAGATATTGTGTGCTGGAGTTCCCGCACTTCACCAATGTGTGTATGTGAGCTCTCCCTGCCGTGGTCAGCTGTCTGTTATGATATGATCACCCCTCGCCTGGCTGCCTGCCCTGTCTCCTTTCAGGTGGACTCTCCCTGAAGATCAGCCTTGGTGCCGGCCCTGGTCAACTGCTGCTTTAGTCCCTCCTTCTGGGTAGGGGGTTGCGCCACCCCCTTAAAAATGCCGCCCTAGGCAAACACCTTGTTTGCCTCGCAGTAAATACGCTCCTGCACACACCCCAAAACATCAGTGAGCAATCACCATACCACGTTGGGGATTTAATTCTTGTCGTTGTTGATTCCTCTCCAAACATAGCGTTTAAGGTTGTGACTATGAAGCTCTATTTTGATCTCATCACTCCAAATTACAGTGTGGCAGAAGATGTGAGGTGTGTCAAGGTGTTGTCGGCCATATTCTAACCAGACATTCTTGTGGCATTGATGTAGTAAAGGCTTCTTTCTAGCAACTTGACCATGCAGCTCATTTTTGTTCAAGTATCATTGTAATGTAATCCTTGAAAACAACCACACCATTTTTTTCCAGAGCAGCCTGTATTTCTCCTGAGGTTACCTGTGGGTTTCTCTTTGTATCCCGAACAATTCTTTTGCCAGTTGTGGCTGTAATCTTTCTTGGTCTACCTGACCTTGGCTTGGTATCAAGAGATCCACAAATTTTCCACTTCTTAATAAGTGAACAGTACTGACTGATATATTCAAGGCTTTGGATATCTTTTTATATTGTTTTCCATCTTTATAAAGTTCCATTACCTTGTTATGCAGGTCTTTTGACAGTTTGTTTTTACTCCCCATGGCTCAGTATCTAGCCTGCTCAGTGTATCCATGTGAGATTGCAATTTAAAAAAAACACAGATGCGGGAAATGAATCTTTAATTTCCATTTTAACCTGTGTGTGTCACCTTGTGTGTCTATATCAAGGCCAAACATTCCAGGTTATGTAAAATTTTGATCAGGGCAATTTGGTTGATTTCTGTTATTATGAATTAAAAAGGGGCCAAACAACTATGTGATAATAAATTCCCTCATATGATCACTATCCTATAATAAAATCGTTTTTTGGCATGATCAGTTATGTTTTTAATATCAATACCAAAGTTTCATGATTTCTGCCAGGGTATGCAAACATTTGAGCACAACTGTAACACCAGTCTGTCATTGGAAAAGGACTGCACTGCTTTGGCCTGGAGAATAATGGTTTACTGTTTGTTGCACATTTTTCACTTTGCACAGCTTACACATGTAATATTTGAGATTTTTACTCGTGTTTTTGTGGGTAGCACTGAACTTTTTTTTTTTATTCATACTATTGTGAAAGTGTAGTGTGAAAACCTTTTTAGTGCTAAAACCTTTTTAGTGCTAGCTTGTGATCCTGGGTATATTGGCTTTTGAAAGCGCAAACAGATTTTTGTTTTGTATTTGGTCCTCAAAATAGCATTCACATAGCTGAATCAAATATTCAATATGTCAATTCAACAGGAGGCTATCTGGATGAAGGACAAGAGCTACCCTTGGAGAAGCACTCCAAATTTCGAAGACATTTAGGAAAAGGCACATTTAGACGTGTAAGTTTTAATATTTTGTCTTTACTGTTATTTATCTACTGTATTGGTGGCACAAAGAGCTGTGCGGACTGTGCAATAACCTGCAAGCAACCAATCTACAATCATCCTAAGGCCTCATACAAACTGGACATTTTGTCAACTCTCCTAGATGCCGCTCCTCCTGGCAACAGGAAAAAAAAACAAAAAACACTTGGCGTTTATAAACATGTGTAACACTTTAGGCTCCTTTAGGAGCATCAAGCGCTTGTCCAATAATTTAAGTAATCATTTATTCTGTACATTGAAATGAATTAACCCTCAACGCTAAGCGCACCAAGCATTAATCCACGTCAACATGCGTTTAGACATGTCAAGCGTTTTTTCTGCCAAAATGCTGCTGCTCCTGGATGTGCTGGCAGTGGGCTTTTTTATTTTTCCTCTAAACACCCCCAACTCCTTTGAAAATGAACAGCCATACCCCCTAGGAGCAGTGTTAAAATGTGCAGTGTGCATGAGCCCTTAACATTCTACTCACTGCTGGTGAAAGAAAAAATCTGATTGGTTGCTTAGGGTAACCACTTCGAATATTATTGTTGCTCCTCCAATGATTCACTAAAAACACAGATAAAGGTTACAATACACAGCAGAAATTGTCATTTAACTAGTTGTAGACTTTGGGGTTAACAGGTGTGAGTAGCAAGGTGGTTAAACCGGACATTGACATATCGATATTCTGCCAGTTCAGCAGGAACCTGACGAATTTCAATCCATCTACAGGCAGGCTGGTTGTACTGAAGTCGATTTATCAATGAACTTCATTACAACCAGCCGGTCAGAGGTTTTTTTGTACAATTACTGCCACAGGCCATAGCAGCTGTAATCATTGTATCATGAGGGTGGGGAAACCTCCCACTGTCAGAATACAATAACACGGGGGAGAGATTCCCTCTTCAACACTGAATGTGTTAATGGAGAATTCAAGCAATTTTCTTTCCTTCATCCCATAGCTGAATTATACATTATAGTAAGGATGTTTATCACGAGAACTCCAGTACAATTAGCTGTAAAGAATGGGAGGATTGAAAAGTGAATGTTACTTACCTGAGTGGCCCTGATCCAACAGTTATTGGGTCCTGCTTGTCGGTACTGAAGCTAAATGTTCCCCAAAGGCTTGTACGAGGAAATATCTTGTCTGTTGCACTAGATCAGCAATCATCTATAGCAAACAAATTTAAAAAAATATTGTATTCAGCATTTAGGCAAGAACATCACCCGACAGCATTTATCTTCTAGCCCATCCTGTATATACTGTATGTACTAATGCATTCATATATAGCTCTGTTATAATTACAAGGAAACAATCATACTCCTAACCTTGTAACACTTCTAATGTATCCTCCTTCATGTATCATCATCTACATAACCATGATATAGGCAAGTGTCTACTTATATTTCATATCTTATGATATCTCTGTTCCTCTCTGTCAAAATGTAGGCGGACCTGGTAAAGGACAGAGTCATGAAGCGGAATGTGGCCCTCAAAGTCATCAAGATTTCCGAACTTTGAATATGACAGATATACAAGGAGAAGAAGATCCTTGAGGTGGCCATCGGCTGTCCTTTCCTTATCCAGCACTACCTGACCTGGGAGTCAAAGGTATACTACAAAACGTATTCCTGAAGGGTCAGATAAGTCAAAACCGATCATTTAATCATATGGTAGATGCCAGACAGGAAACCTGCCAGGCGCTACCTGTAAGGAAATATGCCTTATTACCTGGCATACATTTTGTATAATGCCTCCATTTCTAGGAAGTGTGAACAGTTTGTTTCGCTTGTAACTTCTCTCTCGGTTTATGAGAATAGTTTCTATTTCACTGTAAACGGAACTACCTTATATGGTATCTTTCAGCCATTTGCTGTTTCTGTTCTTCACGTAACTATATTGATAAGAATGGAATGTTTCATTGGTCATCCTAAGATTAAGCCACACCCACTGAGTTCTATATAACCGTTCTTGTTTTGCATTAAACTTTCAGAGATTTAGCTTGCACACTTCGGTGTCTGGAGCTTTATTTCTCCCAGGCCTGAGGGTGAAAATAATAAGAACAGGGGCTATAGACATAGGCAGATTCCAATCACTACCTGTATCCTCACTATAGGTTGGACTGACCATCTCTCACTTTCAGTAAAAATGTCAAAAACAAATTTATTTGGTTGGTAATACCTAGTGCTGTAGACGAGAACCAACACTTCACCCACTCTGATTAGCAACTAGCTGGCAAGCCACAAAACCCAAGAGCAGGGGGTCTCCACACTTGCTAAACAAAGGGCCAGTTTACATTAACTGGCATTAGGGGGGCTGGACTGTGGCTACTGGGAGTAAAAAATGCCCCAGAGTCAATGTATATACTGCCTCAGGCTTGGTGATCAATAGGAGTAAAAAACATTACATAGCATATTTCGTCAGTATGAGGACTAATAGTATCATAATTGGTATTAGGGGAGGAATGGTGATGAATAGTGTCTCATATCGGTGAGAGGAATTGTGCCACATGGGCTGGATAAACTGTTGTGAAGGGTGTTTTCTTCACCAGGGAAAGAATTCTTCGGTCATCCACCACAGTTGTTTTCCGTGGTCTTCCGGGTCTTTTGGTGTTGCTGAGCTCACCGGTGCGTTCCTTCTTTTTAAGAATGTTCCAAACAGTTGTTTTGGCCATGCCTAATGTTTTTGCTATCTCTCTGATGGGTTTGTTTTGTTTTTTCAGCCTAATGATGGCTTGCTTCACTGATAGTGACAGCTCTTTGGATCTCATGTTGAGAGTTGACAGCAACAGATGTTAGAATTGTGTCGATGTCCCAATATTTATGGACCTGACTGTATTTATTTATTTTTTTGGTGTCATTATTTTTGATTTTTTTTGGTTTTTGCTATCACCATTCTTTGCTTATATATTTCAGAGGCGTGTGCATTGTTAGATGTAGCGCAGCATTTTTCATTGTTATGATTCATTATTTAGCCCACTGAGACATGGGTTGTATGCACTGGCGGCTACAGTATTCATATGTATGTATATATATATATATATATATATATATATATATATATATTGTGGGAACTCGCTTCAACGTGGTAGAGCTTTTAAACGCAAACAGCTACTCGCTTTCTTTCTCAGGGCCTTTTTAGCCCACTTTTATTTAAATGAAAGTTCAAACAGAAGTTTCCCACACAGGGGTATCGATCATCCACAAAACAACGGTTCAGCCTTCTGGCTTACACTCAGCTTGCTGTCTGTCTCCTGCAGACTTCTTCCCAAAAATATGGTACTTGCACACCGCTGGCCTCTAGCACACAGCTAGTCTCTAGCAGCCCCTTGCTGCTTTTGGCTTCCACCTCTCCTAGGTGAAGCCCACCTGACTTCCAGGCAGTGACCTCCCATCTTCCAAGTGGAGCCCTCCTGACTCCTATCTGCCGGGGTGGAGCCCAGAACCCTGGTCCTGACTCCATGAAGAGGCCTGCACACACCTGTGCAATCAGTCTCCTGGCCATTCCCAAAACCTGGTCCCAGGATTGGAGATTTCATCCCTCCCAGATCTCTTTGAAATCTCCAGGCTCCAGATCCCAAAACAGACCTTACAAACAAAGGAGGAAAGTGAAAAGCCACTTTCCTCCATATCAAACCTTTACCCTGGAGCCCCTCAACCTGCCTTGTTGAGAATCCAGGGTGACAGATCGCCACACTGTCACATATCCCCCCCCTTTGTTTTGATCCCGTAGGGGGCAGAACACACGACTTACAGCTTCTGGCACCTCTGTGCCAGCTTTCACTTACAGGGGTCCAATCTGGTCTGACTATACCTTTCCTAAAGGGGAACTCTACCCAATGATTCCTTTGGTGTCTCTCCCCAAGCTCCATTGTCACTCTGCTATGGGCTCTACTCAGACCTTGCCTACTCTTTTTCCGGGTGCACTTCCATAACCACTTTCTCTCCTGAGATCTTAACGGGGTCCCCCTGGCTTTTCTATTGACCTTTCTGCCCCTTTGCTTCAGGTTCCAAGGTTTCCTAATACCTCTTTCAGTATTACTGTCCTAAGGCTGTAGGGGAACTATTTCTACTGTATTTGTACCAGGACCACCCCCCTGATTTCTTGTACCTCTAGCTATCAAACCTGCATGACTCATTACCACAGCATTCAGTTTACCATGAACGGTTATATTCCAGTCAATATTACACCTTTCAATATCTTTTCCAGCATTTGTTAGGACAGTGTCTGTAGAGGGCACACACACCATAGGGCAGCCATCACCCACGTGAACCTCACAAAATGGCACTTCACCTGGTGTCAGGCCCTCTGCAGGCGGCTGTCCAACCATTTTAACTTATCCTACACCACTTGGATCTGTATCCAAACTCTGTACAGATGAGCTCTCTTCTGATCCATTTTGCCAGTTTTCAGATACCATTTGTCCCTGTATGTCAGATGTCTTATCAGACCTGCTAGATAAACCTCTTTTTGGCCCAATGACCCTGATTTCTTGATGCACATCCATTTGAGCCCTGGTCAGGATCTCTGCTGTTCTCTGGTCCATGCTCGGCCCTTCCATCTCATGTGGTTTGTCCACTGGTGCAGTCAACATGCCCTTCACTGACAACTGATCAGCACCATCCTGGACCATAGCAGCAGAAATGCTTCCCACCTGGCTGTTAGGAGGTGAAACCTTTGACTCATTTTTCATTTCTCCAAAATTTCTCTCAAATACATTGACAGGTAGTCCAGCAGCATACCCCGATATGACTTTTAACACCATCAACAAATTCCGAAACAACTTTCTTGTTTCCCTTTGATCTGTACAGCCAGCCATTCGGTGCTCCACCTAGTGGTACTCCGCAGTACCAGACCATCTGACCGTGGAGGAGACACCCCAGTATACATTGGTTGTACATTGCACAGTTCAAGCATCTCCTTTAATACTTTGGTTACAACCCAACCACTTGACTCTAAACCTAAGACCTTCCTGACCATATTTAGGGCACTGGGAATGCTGAGAGATTCACCTACTGAGACTTGAGAAGTTTAAATTTTTAAAGGGACCTCCTCCGAGCTGGAGATAACCACAGCCTGGTGCTCCACCAGAGCGCTGCCATGTGCTGGGCTCACTCTCAACATCTCAGACTCAGCATCCACAAGCTGCCCCCGATCATTCCCAGTGACATCATTTTGACACTCCATGCCAACATCACATTTGTGGGTCACAGACAAAGTCTCTGCTGTATGCACGCCCTTATCTATAGGCTGTTCTATAGATCCTCCTGCTGGCACAGCAGAAACAGTGTCCACCTTATTTTTTTTCATAAAAACCTCATCTATCAACGAGACTAGCCTTTTACCCCAACTATCCCAATCCATTGTATATGTGCTCAATTCACCAGTGCTCCTCAACACCGATCCATCCGCCCAAGGAGACACATAAGAATAGATGGGCTTAGTTGCAGATCCATTGCACAAATCACTCTGGATCACATCAGACTTGGGTAACACCTGTTTTCCACCAGCAGGTTGCAATACCTCACATCCACCACTTTGCTCTGGTGATACTTCCTGAATTACACACACATTTGCATTTTTGCCAGGCTGCATTAACCCGCTGTTCACCTGAACACTTTCCGTATTGTTAGACTGCACCAACACACTCCTATGACAAGGTGCAGTTCCACTCTGCTCCACCAGAGTGACATCACAGTTGTCCAGGGCAACCTCCGGCTCCAATACACGGAGACCCCTGGAGATGTCCAAGGACACCTGTGCTGTCTTTCCACCAGTTTCTATGGGAAATGACCCATCTTTAATTACAGCTTTTGCACTGCAAGAGCTCAGGGTTTTCCCAACAGCAGTACATTTCACATCAACAATATCATCAGCATTTGTAGCTCTTGTGGGCTGTACTAGCCTTCTACCAACCTGTGACTGGCACCCATTAGTGACATCACTTGCTTTTTGAGAACCATGCACAGGTTTTACTTCAACCCCTAACTCCCCACTGTACAAGGCACTGCACAGGGAAAAGTCACTCTCAAAAGCATGTTCAGTGGCCCAACTAACTGGGGTCACTCCTACATTAGAATGGACAGTCTCATAACCAGTCCTTCTCAACATGACAGTCCCAGCCATGGTTTTATCACACACAGTCATACCCAACACAGTAGTAGGTGTCACCATCTTCATTTGAGTGCGTCGTCTCACAAACGTATCCTCAACTGCACTTTCATTGGCAACTTTTCCTTTGCCCCAAGGTGAAGTAACAGACGCCATCAAAGGCTCCATGGACTCTCTGGCACCCCCTGCAGGCCCAACAGGAACTTCCTCCCTGTTGCCAGAGGCGGCCGCCAACATTTTCAAACAAGAATCTGGGCTTGATGTTGTAGACATTTGCCCAGTATCAGCAGTATTCCAGAGTCTGGGACAGTAAAAGATTCCATGCCCCCACTGACCACATTCCACGCAGGGTATATTTCTACACTTCTCTTTATTGGGATACTGAGCCACATCTCCAATGCAGCTCCTCCTTCCAGACAATACTTTTTCTCTGGTCGCCATGGGAGATTGCACTCTCCAAGCAGAACTTTGCTGGCTCTTTCCAACACGCTGTATTGGCTCCTCTTGATACCACTTGCCATGATCCTTGTATGACATAGACCCCTGTACACAGACAGCCCGACTGGCCTCCTCTGTGTTGCTATGGGCCTTCACTCTTGGTCCTGGCCTCTGGTCAGCCCCTCTCCTTGCACATAGCATAGGCTTCTCTCTGCTGGACCAACTCTCAAGCCGTGACACATTCACATTTTTCACAACAGCTACTGGTTTAACTGCAGCAGCGTTGCCAGGGGCAACAACACCCCTCTCCCAGGTACGGACATCCTGCAGCTCTCTCCTTGCACTGAAGGTTGGCTTGCTCTCCTCTTTAGGTTGGTTCAATGCTGCCAGGTGCCGCTTGCACCAATCCACAGCAGACTCACCCACATCTAAATTTCCCGGCTTGGCTGGGGCATGCGGTATATAACCCCCTAGCCACAGGGCTCTATCTCTCATCTCAGCAAACATTGCTTCCTTTTTCTGTTTTGACCGCCCCATCTTTGCAGTCATGCACACAGCAGTGTGTTACACAGTTCAGCAACAACATGGAACACTGTACAGTCTGTCTCTTTAAGGCAAAGTCCTTTTCTTTAGCAGGTTCTTCTCACCTGCACACACAGATAGCGCAGCCTTATGCACCAAACACAGTTCATATAACTGATGAACTTACTTCAATCGCTGGGATCTCCAATTCTGCCTACATTCTCCACCATATGTGGGAACTCGCTTCAACGTGGTAGAGCTTTTAAACGCAAACAGCTACTCGCTTTCTTTTTCAGGGCCTTTTTAGCCCACTTTTATTTAAATGAAAGTTCAAACAGAAGTTTCCCACACAGGGGTATCGATCATCCACAAAACAACGGTTCAGCCTCCTGGCTTACACTCAGCTTGCTGTCTGTCTCCTGCAGACTTCTTCCCAAAAATATGGTACTTGCACACCGCTGGCCTCCAGCACACAGCTAGTCTCTAGCAGCCCCTTGCTGCTTTTGGCTTCCACCTCTCCTAGGTGAAGCCCACCTGACTTCCAGGCAGTGACCTCCCGTCTTCCAAGTGGAGCCCTCCTGACTCCTATCTGCCGGGGTGGAGCCCAGAACCCTGGTCCTGACTCCATGAAGAGGCCTGCACACACCTGTGCAATCAGTCTCCTGGCCATTCCCAAAACCTGGTCCCAGGATTGGAGATTTCATCCCTCCCAGATCTCTTTGAAATCTCCAGGCTCCAGATCCCAAAACAGACCTTACAAACAAAGGAGGAAAGTGAAAAGCCACTTTCCTCCATATCAAACCTTTACCCTGGAGCCCCTCAACCTGCCTTGTTGAGAATCCAGGGTGACAGATCGCCACACTGTCACAATATATACAGTTGTGTTCAAAATAATAGCAGTCAGACATCACTAACCTAATCAATCACAGTTTTTGGTAGAAATGATATTTCCACATGGCAAATAATTTACTAGCAGGTGTAGTAGAGTAATAGAAATCCAACAGACCCAACAGTCATGACATGCATGCTGCTGATTCTGTGTAATTGAATCAATAATTGAAAGGGGCATGTTCAAAATAATAGCAGTGTGGAGTTCTATTAGTGAGGTCATTCATTCTTTGAAAAACAGCTGGCAATTATTGCCCTTATTTAAGGAAGGAAGGCAGCAAATGTTGTACATGCTGGTTACAGTGCATTTCTCTCTGAAATTCTGAGGAAAATGGGTCGTTCCAGACATTGTTCAGAACAGCGTACCTTGAATAACAAGTTGATTGGAAAGGGGAAAACATATAAAGAAGTGCAGAAAATGTTAGGCTGCTCAGCTAAAATGATCGCAAATGCTTTAAAATGGCAACCAAAACCTGAAAGACGTGGAAGAAAGAGAAAAACTACCATTCGAATGGATAGAATAGCCAAAATGGCAAGGACTCAGCCAACAATCAGCTCCAGGAAGATCAAAGAAGCTCTAAAGTTACCTGTGAGTTCTGTTACAATTAGAAGACGCCTATGTGAAGCCAAGCTATCTGCAAGAAGCCCCCACAAAGTCCCACTGTTGAAAAAAAGACATGTGCTGAAGAGGTTACAATTTTCCAAAGAGCACATTGACTGGCCTAAAGAGAAATGGCGCAACATTTTGTGGACTGATGAAAGTAAGATTGTTCTTTTTGGGTCTAGTGGCCGGAGACAGTTTGTCAGACGACCCCCAAACACTGAATTCAAGCCACAGTACACTGTGAAGACAGTGAAGCATGGTTGCGCAAGCATCATGATATGGGGATGTTTCTCTTACTACGGTGTTGGGCCTATTTATCGCATGGATCATGGATCAGTTTGAATACATCAGAATACTTGAAGAGGTCATGCTGCCTTATGCTGAAGAGGAAATGCCCTTGAAATGGGTGTTCCAACAAGACAACGACCCCAAACACACCTGTAAACGTGCAACATCTTGGTTCCAGACCAACAAGATTGACGTTATGGAGTGGCCAGCTCAATCCCCGGATCTTAATCCAATAGAAAACTTGTGGGGTGACATCAAAAATGCAGTTTCTCAGGAAAAACCAAGAAATAGAGAAGAACTGTGGAATGTAGTCCAATCATCCTGGGCTGGAATACCTGTTCACAGGTGCCAGAAGTTGGTTGACTCCATGCAACACAGATGTACAGCAGTTCTCAGAAACAGTGCTTATACAACTAAATATTAATTAAGTGATTCAAAGGAAAGCAAAATCTTCAAACATTTTTCAGTTTATATAGTGAATGTTTGAGTTTGTAAAGAAGAATACAAACACTGCTATTTTTTTGAACAGTCTAATATTCACTTTTCTTCAATTTTTTTTAGAGGAACAACACAAATTTGATATATTTTTCTTCGTGTTTTGATTTGGAATAGAATGTGTAGTGTTCCCAATGCATTTGTGTGTATGGAAATAAAAGCTATTAGAAGGATTTTAAGCTTTATTCACTTTTTTCAACACACTGCTATTATTTTGAACACAACTGTATATATAATATTTTGTATTCACCATAGTAAGCGTTTGGGTTTATTCACATTTCACTCTCCTTAACAATGAAAGCATCACTGACTTACACTGTTCTACATCATAACATAGTAACAAATATTTCACCACAATACAATACAAAAGAAGAACATACATAGACATGGGGCAGTATAGGGCCATACAGGCAACTGAGAATAGAAAAACTGACCAAACTAGCACTGCAGTCACAGCTAGGAGCAATTCTCAGATGCCCCGTGATCCATTTTCTAAATTATAAAATACTCCTGCAGTACTCTGTGTGTTTTTGAATAAAGCAGCTTTGAAAATTGCTTTGATTGTGAACTATGAGCACTTAAGGGTATTTCTGAAAATACATTCTCTTTACATATTTTAGAGTATATATATTGGAAATATACAACCCATTTTTATTACTCTTTCAATAGATTCTATGCTGCTGAATTAATTGTTGGACTCCAACAACTCCATGAAAGAGGTTTTATCCATCGGTACGTTCACTTCTTTTTTCAACAAATAGCTCTTTCCATTTGATCTGTTTATTCAACAAGCTTTACCAACAACTGTAGTGCGAG
This sequence comes from Staurois parvus, assembly GCF_062004578.1. Taxonomy (NCBI): domain Eukaryota; kingdom Metazoa; phylum Chordata; class Amphibia; order Anura; family Ranidae; genus Staurois; species Staurois parvus. The sequence goes on along the minus strand of NW_028317901.1, from coordinate 3,704,615 downwards.
GACCACCTACAGTGCCTTGAAAAAGTATTCATACCCCTTGAAATTTTCCACATTTTGTCAAAGTGCTTTGTAAATGCCCTGTTTGTAAAACCTTGTATGAAACAAAGCAGAATTGTTTGTAGCCAGTGTGAAGTAATACATACTTATGTATCTTCCATGTCAAAATTTAAGTGGTTCCAAAGGCAGATTTTTTTACCTTAATGCAATCTTTACATTACGCCTCCGTTCACATCAAGCCTGACTTTGAAATCATGCTACTTACAGTGAAGTTGCACAATTTCAAAATCGGGTGAGATGCCACTTTCAGGTGCAATTTGCAAGACATCGGACACAGATGTCTATGCAAATCGCACCAAAAGTAGTACATGCAATACTTTAGAAATCGGTGAGGCTCCGACCAAGTCGGAACCGCACCAATTTGACAGCTCTAATTACAGACAATAGGGTGCAACTTGGCATATGATTTGCAAGTAGCATAGCATGCAAATCGCATGCCAAGTCACTCCCAATATGACCGGTGTGTTAAGGTTAAGAAAAACCCTTCTGTATGCAGCACCCCCACTTTATATTTACCTGAGCCCAATCTCAATCCAGCGTTGTGCCTGAGAGCAGCAACTCTCTCCTCTCTCCTCTCTCTCATTCACTGGCCATGGAAGCAGCAGAGGTAGCCATTGGCTCCTACTGCTGTCAATCACAACCTGTGAGGAGAGAGTGGGGGTGGGGCCAAGCCGCACTGTGTGTGTCTATAGCCACACATAGCACAACTTAGGAGCAATCCGCACGAGTGCCTCCATAGCAAGAGTCTCGTTATGCGGGAACTCAGAGGGGGAGGAGGAGCCAGGAGTAACGGCAGGGGACTGGATTGGGGATGCCCTGTGCAAAACCATTGAACAGAGCAGGTAAGTATAATTTGTTTGGTATTTAAAAAAAAAATAATCCTTTACAATCACTTTAAATTGATATTAAAGGTTTGATTTAAAAAAAAAAAGCCCAAAAAAACCCAAACATGTCATACTTACATGTAATACCACGGGTATAATTTTTCAGCGTCCGCATGTGTACACCCCAGTCCAGCTGCATGTGTACACCCCAGGCAAAAGCGCTCCTTATTTTCCTGTCTTTCTACCTCCCCCCCACTGCAAGTATAAACAAGCCTTAACTTTAACAATCAGGAAGAGTGGGCTTTATAATTGATTTGATCACATCTAAACATAAGAGACATTTCAATGGCAATCTGCCATACCTAGGACAGTCCATCAGAAATATCGGACAGCTGTGCAGTAATTACTATATTGCAGTTGTTGCCTGCTATGATAATTTGTAGAATATGGCATAGGTTACAAGTCTCATCTTTTTTTCTTGACAAATCCATAAAGGGAATCCATATACCGAGGCCGTAGACTGGTATTCCTTTGGAGTGATGATGTCTGTCATCGCAACAGGAGTATTGCCCAACCGCTGACAGCCCTCAGTTTTGCCAGTTTATGGATTGGACCATCATCTGGAGGATCTGATGAATAAAGTATGTATGTTACATCTGTTCATTTAAGTCAACAGATAACACCACATGTACCTTACACCACACACAGGTCTGCTTTCTAGAAAGCTACTAAAGTAGAATTTGTATTATGGACCACCTAAGGCTGTCATCTTCACATGATCAATTGTACATTCTAAGCTAACAGACTGAGTCCAAAAGGGGGTTCCTGTGATTATCTGCGAGTAGGCAGGCCAATTATATTCACCCCCTTGTCCTTCCAAGAGTTTTTATACTTCTATTTAAGTGAATTGAATTTAAGAAACTTGTTAAAGTATCTCTGAACTCATTATTAACTTTAAGTATGGATAGAATCTGAAGGTATGGATCACCCTGAGTCTTCATACAATATACTGTAGATTTTCTTGCTCCTACTTGGGCTCAGGTACTGCTCCCCATAGTAGTAATACCTCTGACTGCTCATATGTTTTTATCAGCATCTCGGACAATTAGTCAGGATAGAATTATTGGACATAAGCTAACCTTAGTAGGGAGACTAAGGGTTCAGCTACATGAAATCTGGGTGTAATTTTTCATTTCATTTGAAAATTGAATTGGAAGTTGAAATTTGAAGAGATGGAGAATTATAAACAAAGTTTATTCATGTTATATTCCTTTTCAGCTCCTGCTTAAAAATCCTACAGAACGCCTGGGGCAGAACAGAGATATTAGAAGTCATCCTTTCTTCATTCAAGCTGAAAATGACTCCCCCATTTATCCCATAGATACCTATGTATATCGGTAAGTATGTGGATGAAAAGCTAAGCTAGATAAGGTAAGTACATAGGTAAGTATGTATATACTTAAGTGTGTGTGTGTGTGTGCGCAACAAAACAGACCAAAACAAAACAAAAAAAAATTAAAAAAACCCCCAAAAGATAGATAAGTTAAGGTAGATAATATAGATACTGTAAGGTAAGTATTTACTTGTCATGTACCTGGTCAGAGGCCAGAATGCTGAGAGGGCTCCCCTTGCGGCTGATTGTGGAACACTCCTGAAGGTAGGAACAGGAGATGCTCGGCCCAGAGAAGTACGGGTTGCCAGCTGTGGGAGCCTGAAGAGTTGAGATGACAATCAACTGGAGATGTCAGGATCGGCAAGAGTGGCAGCAGGCCTATGTTCTCGAGACATAGCAGGCAGAACTTGGCAGCAGGCAGGAAGCAGGGTCAAAAGCCAGGTTGGAGCTCATGCACAGGAGGTCAATCAAAAGCAGAAGCAAGGTCAAGAGCAGGTCAACGGTCAAACACAGGTGATTATGCAGGAGCAAGGTCAGGAGAATAAGCTCAGGTTATACACAGGTAATTAGGCAGCAGCAGGGTTAGTAGAACAAGCCACTGGTTAGAGCCAGGAAAGGAGATAAGGCAGTACAGAGACAATCCAGGTCGGTCACGGGAAGTCAAATAATCACAAGACAGAAGCACAGGAACACAGGGGGCTGACAATCATCCAGCAACTAGTGTCCAGAGCTGCTGTCCTTTTTAAGGCAAATGGGCAGCAGAATCTATCGCGCCCTGCTCATGCCACCGCACATGCACACCCACTGATTCGCACACTTGTGCAACCGTGTTGGCCATGCTGGGTATTGGCAACAGTGCCAATCTTCTTTTGTTTAGTTCTCAGACAGTACTGTAGGTAAGTATATATGCAAAAAAAAGGATTGATGGATAAGCTAAGATAATTTATATAAGGTAAGTACATAAGTAAGTATGTATATATGCAAGTATGTGTGCAAAAAAAGCAAAAAATTAAAAAAAAAGGTGGATAAGCTAAAATAGATAAAGTAATATAGATAAGGTAAGTTCGTAGGTGAGTATGTATACACGTACGTATGGGTGCAAAGAAAAAAAAAATAGATGGATGGATAAGCTAAAATAGATAAAATAATATAGATAAGGTAAGTACATAGGTAAGTAAGTATATATGTAAGTATGTGCACAGAAAAAACAAAAAACAAAGATAGATGGATAAGCTAAGGTAAATAATATAGATACTGTAAGGTAAGTATGTACTGTAGGTAAGTATGTATATATGCAAAGAAAAAAAAATAGATGGCTAAGCTAAGATAAAGAAGATAATATAGGTAAGGTAAGTTTATAGGTAAATATGTACATACGTAAATATGAGTGCAAAAAAAAAAAATAGATGGATAAGTTATGATAGATAAGATATGGTTAAGATATAATATATAGATACTATAGATATTTTACATAGAGGAGGGTTGATATATACATTTAGAGGAATTTGACAAAAGTGACATAAACTAGGATAGGTAAGGTAAAATAAGATAAAGAGGTAAGATATATATTATTAATAATAGATGGATGTACGGTATAGAATATTTTCTTTTTTTTTTTCATCATCTGCAAATAAAGAAGTGTGCTTGTCCGACTATAAGGGGAGGATGGAGGCTGGATTCTTTTTTTTTTTTATATATGTATATATCTTAAAACACAAATGAGTCATTTATCCCATAGGGTATATACATATGCAAAAAAAATTACAACATAGAAAGATAAACTACCGGTAGATTAATAAAGTAGATGGATAAGATAATTACAATAGAAAAGAAAGAAGTTATGTTACAAGATAAGATAGATGTATTACATAGAGGAGAATGAGATAATATACACATTTAGATTAATTTGATAGAAGGCCAAGTTGTAAGATAAATTAGAATAGATACAATAAAGTAAGATGCAGATATAAGATATATAATACTGTAGATGTATATTTTTTTAAATATATTTGTCTGGTATAACATGTTTTCTTCTTTCTTTTTTTTTAAACATCTTGAAAGAAAGGAATGTACTTGGCTGGCTATAAGGGGAGGTTGGAGACTAGATTTTTTTTATATCTTAAAACACAGATGAGTGTTTTAGCCTATAGGTAGATATGTGTACAAATAGACATAAATATAAATAAAAAAATTAGATAAAAATGTAGAAAATAGAAAGATAAGATAGATTAATAAGGTAGAAGGATAAGCTAGATACAATAGAAAAGATGGAAGTTATAAGATAAAATAAATGCATTACACAGAGATCCATAAGAAAAAATGTATATTTAATATATATATTTAGATGAATTTGGTAGAAGGATAAGATAAACTAGAGTAGACAAGTTAAAATAAGATATAGAGATAAGATATATTATTAATATTAGATGTACATTTGAAAATATATATTTGTCTAGTATAGTATGTTTTGTTTTAACATCTGGCGCTTGGCTGGCTGTAAGTGGCGGTTGGAGGCCGGATTTTTGTATTTTTTTTGCTTTTACATCTAGAAATAAAGGAGTGTGCTTGGCCGGCTGTAAGGGGAGGTTGGAGGCCAGATTTTTTTTTTTTTTTTTTGCTTTTATATCTACAAATAACGGAGTCTGCTTGGCTGGCTGTAAGGGGAGGTTGGAGGCCAGATTTTGTTTTTGCTTTTACATCTAGAAATAAAGGGGTGTGCTTGGCTAGCTGTATAGGGAGGTTGGAGGCTGAATTTTTTTTTCTTGCTTTTACATATAGAAATAAAGGAATGTTCTTGGCCGCTGTAAGGGGAGGTTGGAGGCTGTTTTTGTTTTTTTGCTTTTACATCTAGAAATAAAGGAGTGTGCTTGGACGGCTATAAGGGGAGGTTGCAAGCTGTTTTTTTTATATCTTAAAACACAGATAAGTGCTTTATTCCATAGCTATGCGTAGGGCTGGTGCTAACACTAGGCAAACTAGGCAGCAACTTAAGGCACAGCCACAGCTGCTGGTTTCCCTACTGTCCTCCTTGCTGAGAATTGTATCACATCGAGTGTTTTTTACCTCTGGTTTTATGTTCAGTTTGCTTTTTCTACTTATTTATTGAATTGTTGCAAAAAATGTCATGCTGCTGTGCCCATAAGTAATGGGATACAGCTGTGTGCTTCCACGCTTCTAGAAGGAGCAGAGTGCTCCTAGCCCATAGTCTGTCCTCCAAGGCACAGGACATTCTCCAGACGTAGCAGGCAGAACTTTGCAGCAGGCAGGAAGCAGGGTCGAAAGCCAGGCCAGAGGGCACGCACAGGAGGTCAATCAAGAGCAGAATCTAGGTCAGGAGCATGTCAAGAGTCAAACAGAGGTGATCATGCAGGAGCGAGGTCAGGAGGATAAGCCGAGGTTATACACAGGTAAATAAGTAGCAGCAGAGTTAGTAGAACAAGCCAGGGGTTATAGCCAGGAGAAGAGATAAGGCAGGTCAGAGACAATCTGGGTTGGCAACGGAAAGTCAAATAATCACAAGACAGAAGCACAGGAACACAGGGGGCTGACAATCATCCAGCAACTAGTGGTCAGAGCTGCTGTGCTACCACTAGGCAGACTAGCCATGGCTGCTGATTTCCTTAATGTCCTGCTTGCTGAGAATTGTATCACTTAGAGCAGCGGTCACTAAATGGCGGACCATGGTGCGAGAATGGCCCGAGCACCGCCAGCCCGTCAGATTAGAATGACAGATGCACAACCGATGACTTCACGTGTGCGTCCTGCCCCTTGCAGCTCACTGAAGAACACTGCATATGGATGACATCTACAAGATTAAACAGATTTTTTTGGAACATTACGGATATGAGACATTTTCCAAACAAATATGTTTAATCTTGTCATCCATATGCAGAGTTCTTCTCTTTTCCCTGAGGAAGTAGTGGAATCACTCTGAAACGCGTTAGAATAATTAGATTAATATCTCTGCAGCTTTGTTACATCTATGATGATACCAATTTGTATTTTTTATGACCAGTCAAACACAGTCACACTGGGTATCCTTATCATGTAATTTAATTTTCTCATTGTGATGCTTACTCTGCATGATGTATTGTTTTTGTATGTCTTTGTGTTATCACCTTTTTTGACAAATAAAATTTGTACTTTTTTAATACTTCTAGTACCTTCTAAGCCCTTAACCACTTGCCTACAGGGCACTTCCCCCCCCTTCCTTCCCAGGCCAGATTTCAGCGCTGTTGCACTTTGAATGACAATTGCGTGGTCATGCAACACTGTACCCATATGATATTTTTAGCATTTTTTTGAGACAGATACAGTGAAGAAAATAAGTATTTGATCCTCTGCTGATTTTGAATGTTTGCCCACTCACAAAGAAATGATCAGTCTAAAAATCAAATGGTAGGTGTATTGTAACAGTGAGAGACAGGATAGCAACAAAAAATTCAAAAGAAATGCATATCTAACAAATTATGTACTGATTTGCATGTTCATGAGGGTAATAAGTATTTGATCCCCTTCACAAGACATAACTTAGTACTTGGTGGCAAATCCCTTGTTGGCAATCACAGAGGTCAGACGTTTCCTTTAGTTGGCCACCAGGTTTACACACATCTCAGGAGGGATTTTGGCCCATTCCTCTTGGCAGATCCTCTCCAAGTCATTAAGGTTTGGTGGCTGACGTTTGGCAACTCTAACTTTCAGCTCCCTCCACAGATTTTCAGTTGGATTAAGGTCTGGAGACTGGCTAGGCCACTCCAGGACCTTAATGTGCTTCTTCTTGAGCCACTCTTTGTTGCCATGGCCATGTGTTTTGGGTCATTGTCATGCTGGACCACCCATCCACGACCCATTTTCAATGGCCTGGCTGAGGGAAGAAGGTTCTCATTGCTCCGCCCATCGTCCCTTTGATGCGGTGCAGTTGTCCTGTCCCCTTAGCAAAAAAACACCCCCAAAGCAGAATGTTTCCACCACCATGTTTGACAGTTGGGATGGTGTTCTTGGGGTCATAGGCAGCATTCCTCCTCCTCCAAACACGGCGAGTTGAGTTGATGCCAAAGAGCTCGATTTTGGTCTCATATGACCACAACACTTTCAGCCAGTCCTCCTCTGCATCATTCAGATGTTCAGTGGCAAACTTCAGATGGGCCTGGACATGTGCTTTCTTGAGCAGAGGGACCTTGCAGGCACTGTAGAATTTCAATCATTGTTGGCGTAGTGTGTTACCAATTGTTTTCTTGGTGACTGTGGTCCCAGCTGCCTGGAGATCATCACATGTAGTTCTGGGATGATTTCTCACTGTTCTCATGATCATTGACACTCCACAATGTGAGATCTTGCATGGTGCACCAGACCTAGGGAGACTGACAGTTGTTTTGTGTTTCTTCCATTTGCAAATGATTGCACCAACTGAACTGTTGTCACCTTCTCACCAAGCTGCTTGGCGATAGTTTGGCAGCCCAGTCCAGCCTTGTGTAGGTCTACAATCTTGTTCCTGACATCTTTGGACAGCTCTTTGGTCTTTGCCATGGTGGAGAGTTTAGAATCTGATTGATTGATTGCTCGCTCCTGTGGACAGGTGTCTTTTATACAGGTAACAAAATGAGATTAGCAGCACTCCCTTTAAGAGACTGTTTCTAATCCCAGCTTGTTACCTGTATGAAAGACACCTGGTAGCCAGAAATCCTGCTGAATGATAGGGGATCTAATACTTATTTCCCTCATGAACATGCAAATCAGTGCATAATTTGTTAGACATGCATTTCTTTTGAATGTTTTGTTGCTATTCTGTCTCTCAGTGTTGCAATGCGCCTGCCATTCGATTTTTAAGCTGATCACTTCTTTGTGAGTGGGCAAACATTCAAAATCAGCAGGGGATCAAATACTTATTTCCTTCACTGTAGAGCTTTCTTTTGGTGGTATTTAATCAATCAATTAATATTTTTTAATAAACAAACCAAAAACAACTGAAAATTTTGAAAAAAAAAGTGTTTTTCTTAGTTTCTGTTATAACATTTTGTAAATTAATAATGTTTCTACTTCACTGATGTGCGCTAATGAGGCTGCAGTGATGGGCACTGTTAGGCTGCACTGATGGGCACTGATAGGCGGCACTGATGGGCACTGATGAGGAGGCACTGGTAGGTGGCACTGATGGGCATTGACAGGCATCACTGGTGGGCATTCACAGACATCACTGATGGGCACTGAAAGGCAGTACTCATATATGGCACTGATAGGTGGCACTGATAGGCGGCACTGATAGGCAGCACTGGCTGGCACTGTTAGGCGGCACTGACTGGCACTGTTAGGCGGCACTGACTGGCACTGATAGGCGGCACTGACTGGCACTGATAGGTAGCACTGATTGGCGGCACTCATAGGCGACACTGACGGGAACTGATAGGTGGCACTGACTGGCACTGATAGTTGGCACTGAAAGGCAGCTCAGATGGGCACTGATATGTGGCATTGATGTGCACTGGTAGGCACTGATATGTGGTATTGATGTGCACTGATGGGCACTGACAGGTGGCATTGATAGACACTGACAGGTGGCACTGATGGGGCTACACTGATCATCAGTGCCTTGCTCATCAGTGCCCTGATGATCAGTGTAGATGTCCCCTCTGAGGAATGCCGATTACCAGCTCTCCTCTCCTCATGGGCTGTCAGCGTGACAGCTTGTGAGGAGAGAAATGCTGATAACTGCTATTTCCATATTTACATGCGATCAGCTGTGATTGGACACAGCTAATCATATGAAAGAGCCGAAGTCATCGGCTCTTTCCGCTGATTGGTGACCTGCTGTGTCCCAGGGAGGGTGTGCACACGTGGTTAGAGTGGGAGGACATCATATGACATCCTCCAAGAATGAGAGAACCACTGCGCTCCTGTCATTTCCCTGTATGGGGGCGGAAATCTGTTAAATTCCCAGTGTCAGGGGGTCTCTCCTTTTTTCAATTATCAATGATAAGCGACATTCTATTTCTTTCTTGTGTATTTTTAACACACCGCTTGCTTATTAATTTGGTCTTTTATTACTGCACATAGTGGTGCCTCCCTTTGTCTTTTTCTTGTCTTCCACATACAGAGCTGGCATACTCTGATGATGGCTGCCACTGATGTTGCTGGTTTTAAAGAAGTGCAAATAGCTGGTCTTGCCTAGGGTGCTAAATAGTCTAGCTCCGGCCCTGAGTACTACAATATGAAGGAACACAAGATTAAACATACTGAAATGGAACAAGGAAGGTACAATGTACATAGGTTTGGTACAGGGGCGGACTAACCATTTGGAAACTCGGGCACTGGATTGAGCTGTGGATATGTGGATCTGTGTGAGCCAATGGAGGCAATAAATTAATGCTTTTAATGATCTTTGAAAATGTGAGTGGCCTGGTATTATTTAAAAAGTGCATATGTTAGTAGCAATATCACACTATGGTATTTCTCTCTGTTGCACTGCTGTGGAGCTCTTATCAGGAGTGAGTGGAAGGAGGACACCAAGCCTTACAAGGCAGATAAGGAGCTCTGGAGGATATAGAGGGGGCTTAGGATCCCTAAAATCCTAAAAGGCGCAATACTCACTATCATCTGGTGAGTGCGGTTGATGTTGATTTTACACTGGTGGATGGTGGAAGCACGTTGTTTTGGGAGAAGATTATCTCATTATATAATTTTTTGGGGAAGAAGGACTTTTTTATTTTATTTTCATTTTTTATTTTTATTGAAATATTCTTTTTCTACACATTTTTTTGAACATTTTATTTATGTTTATTGATTTTTATTATTTATAGATTGATGTTATATATTTGGTGAGGAGGTTTTTTGATTTGCGCTGTTTCTATAATATTTCTAATAAGTGGTAGAAATAGTGCCTTATTGTTGATGTCTGTAGGAGGAATAGTGCCCCATTGTTGGTGTCAGTGGTAGGAATAGGGCCCCATTGTTGGTGTCAATGGTATGAATAGTGTCCCATCGTTGTTGTCAGTGGTAGAAATAGTGCCTTATTGTTGATGTCTGTAGGAGGAATAGTGCCCCATTGTTGGTGTCAGTGGTAGGAATAGGGCCCCATTGTTGGTGTCAATGGTATAAATAGTGTCCCATCGTTGTTGTCAGTGGTAGAAATAGTGCCTTATTGTTGGTGTCAGTGGTAGGAATAGAGCCTCATTGTTGGTGTCAATGGTATGAATAGTGTCCCATCTTTGGTGTCAGTGGGAGAAATAGTGCCTTTTTGTTGGTGTCAGCAGGAGGAATAGTGCCCCACTGTTGGTCGCAGTGGTAGGAATAGGGCCCCATTGTTGGTGTCAATGGTATGAATAATGTCCCATCATTGGTGTCAGTGGGAGAAATAGGTCCCCATTGTTGATGTCAATGGTATGAATAGTGTCCCATCATTGTTGTCAGTGGTAGAAATAGTGCCTTATTGTTGGTGTCAGTAGGAGGAATAGTGTCCCATTGTTGGTGTCAGTGGTAGGAATAGGGCGCCATTGTTGGTGTCAATGTTATGAATAGTGTCCCATTGTTGGTGTCAGTGGTATGAATAGTGCCTTATTGTTGGTGTCAATGGTATGAATAGTGTAACATTGTTGGTGTCAATGGTATGAATAGTGCCTTATTGTTGGTGTCAATGGTATGAATAGTGTCCCATTGTTCCTGTCAGTGGCAGGAATTATGCTTCAAGGGCTGAACAAAGGCAAGCAAAGGGCCACATCTGGTCCCCGGGCCACAGTTTAGAGACCACTGTTCTAAGGCATAGTGTAGTAAAATACTGTAAAGTTTAATACGGGCTTGTGCGATTCTCTTAAAGAAGTATCATAAAAGCATGTGATCAATTTACATGTAATAAAGAAGTTTTCATTCATTGTATGGCTGTGTGTTAATGATATAGAAACATATACTTTTTGATGTAGTGGTTTGTTTGGTTTTGATTTATTGGACCTTCTATGGAAGTCTATTCTGGCGTTGTCTTGACCTTTTTTTGCTTAATTGAGTTTTGTAGTCACCGTGGACTCTGGAATCCTAAGGGGTTGATAAGCACTTTAATGTGTATTGCGTGAACATTTCTGTTACTTTCCAGCTGCAATCATTGTTAATCGAATGGTAGTTGTTAATATGTATCAGCATGTGTGTGTGTGTGGAGGGGTAAGGTGGAAATGGTTACAATTTCACTCTGTACTCTTGAAACATCTTTGAATAAATGTATCATTAGCCTGCAGAAAATGTACTGTACTTTCAAGAAACATTCTTCCTGCACATACCTCTTATAGATCCTTCATTTAAGGTCACTATACCACAATGGATTGAACAAATACACAATATGATGAAAGTCTTTCCATGAAAGAGAACCATGAAATATGGGTGGACTTGCCAAACCGCAATGCAGGACTCTAGGGACAATAGGATGAGACAAGACGATATAAATCGTTATACATTTTATTTGTCTTGTCTATAAACATAATAAGCAAGAACAGACTAGTAGAAAAGAAAAAAAAAATGTTGGCAAAAGCTATCTGTGGAGAATAAGGAAGGTGAGAAAGAGAGAAGGGAGGGATTGAAGTAGGTTAGATGCCAAAGGGTGTTTGCTATCTGCATCAAGGATCTGGTACGTCTGTTCCTGGAGTCAGCACAGACCAGTCCCATGGTGATGACCCAAGCCAAGCCAAGAAAAATGTCTGGAAGGTTAGCTAGGGGTGGTAGATCAGGAACATGCTCATGCAGTCAGACATGGTTATTCTATTCAGCAAAAACAGCTTTTTTTCTTAACGTGTCAACGTAATATCTTGATTATTATGGCCCAAATACAGATGATTAGCATAAATCAATGGGACTGGCAGAGATGCAGTCTGTGTTCATGTTGCTGTAATGTGGAAGAATGCTGCACTCAGTATTTGTATAAAGAGATGTTTAGCATAGCAGAAAAATGTTGGGCCATTTGGTCAGGATTTCACTCTAATTGCAGAAGTACTTACACAAAATGAGTCTTAAATCTGGAGCAGGACCAGAAGATGTGTAGGATTGTCCTGTCTTATAGACATACCTTCAGAATGGTGATGAGGCATCAGGGGAATAGTTTTAGTAGCAACAAGACAAAATATTGTCAGGAATGTGTTAATATATTTTATTAAGTGTTCTTGCATGGCAAGACCACCGGCTGTTATCTCACATATATATTCTTATTATTATAGCCAAATTTACCACCCTAACTCCTCCCACAGTTTTTACACTACATAGACAGTAATATACCAAAACGTGCGGATTATTCCCGATTGGTGTGCTCTTACTTTGTGGAACGTTTCGCTAAATGGTTCACAAAATATCGGCATTTTTGTGGTGAAATTGGTCCCATAGGAATGAATGGCAGAATGTTCAAAATTAGAGTGGGAGTTGACAAAAGCTCAAAAGCTAGAGTGTGAGATGAAAAATCAGGACTTGATTTCTAAACTGCCATCACTCCCTCATTTTCAAGCCCACCTACACAAATCTTATATCAAAACCTTCAGCTATCCCTGCTGCCACTAAAAATGTCCACAGCTAAGCCATAGTCCTGATAGTTTTCACAATATGACCATTTGTTTGCAACTCACGCCGCCCATTGACATTCATTGAAACTCCACTATAGCCACCTCAAATTTGAAGGGCAATTTCTAAACTGTGACTGTGCCTTCATTTTTAATATTTCGGAGACATACGATGCAACAAAATGTAGGTCTGGGTCTTGTGATTCTCACAATATAAAGCTCTTTGCTGTAGGATTTATACTTTTTAAACTACAACCATTTGAAGATGGCAACCGCCAGTGAAGTGAGCAAGTTGGAGCAGTTTGTTTTTAACTGCTCCTCTCTGCCCTTGCTGTAGAGTGAGTTGCCATAGGAACCCAGGTGTGTGAGCAGGCAGCAGAGTGGAGGCAAGAACACTTCACACAATTTCCCAGAAATTGTAGCTTTTCTAGTTTAAGTTTTTGCATGGCAAGACCACCTACTGTTATCTCACATATATATTCTTATTATTATAGCCAAATTTACCACCCTAACTCCTCCAACAGTTTTTACACTACATAGACAGTAATATACCGAAATGTGCGGATTGTTCCCAATTGGTGTGCTATTACTTTGTGGAACGTTTCGCCGAATGGTTCACGAAATATCAGCGTTTTTGTGGTGAAATTGGTCCCATAGGAATGAATGGCGGAATGTTCAAAACTAGAGTGGGAGCTGACAAAAGCTAGAGTGTGAGCTGAAAAATCAGGACATGATGTTTAAACTGCCATCACTCCCTCATTTTCAAGCCCACCTACACAAATCTTTCACAGTTACTCCAGCCACTCCAACCACACAACAGTTACTCAAGCCACTCCACCCAGTTACTCCGCCCACTCCAGTTGTAGACTACTGGTGGAGGCAAGAACACTTCACACAATTTCCCCAGAAATTGTAGCTTTTCTAGTTTGTATTATTCTTTAATCTCTTTGTTGAAATCGGGAATAGGAAGGGGGGGGGGCATTGAAGCTGATCTGACCATTGTAAGTATATACAGTGGTGTATTTAGGTTTCATGCTGCCTTAGGCAACAAAAAAATTGGCTCCTTCCCTACGGAGAGATGCTGACACTGACAAACACCCCCTTCTCCCATGATAAGAGCCTGACATTGACCAACACCACCCCAAAAGAGAGAGCCTTCCACTACCACCGCCCCATACACACTGGCATCCCCCCCCCCACCCTGGTGAGAGAGAAGACACTCACCTTCACAGCTTCGGACATCCCCGGGAACAAGAGTCAGGCTCTGCATACACCATCAGTCAGCCTCTCTCAGATCCCACCTGGTCCCCATGCTCCGTGTTTCCTTCTATCCCTTCTTTCGGGGGCAGTGCTGCCCCCCTGAAAAATGCAGCTGCCCCCCTGAAAAAATGCCGCCCTAGGCAAATGCCTTGTTTGCCTTGTGGTAAATACACCCCTGAATATATATGCCATACTGCTGTGCAAGGCATTCTCTGATTGGACAAGGTGATGTCACTGCTCCACCTCTCCAATCAGAGGGTGCCTTGTGTTTATTTAGAAAAATGCAAGGGATCCTGTGAATGCCACCCGCACCAAGCGAAAGACCCCCTTCCTGTGGTTACTATGCATCAGGGCCCAGTGGTGATCCCTGTAGTAGTGGCAACTTGGGGCAAACTCGATTCTCTGCTTCCACAGTGGTCCACTAGGTATGACATATGCATGCTTACATCCACGCTGGAGCAATATAACTATGCAAAAAATCCATACCCGTAGTTCAGTTTTAATGTAGTAGTAAACTCTTTTTACTCATTTAACTTTTACCTACAGGCAAGCTTATAATAAAGCTTACCTGTAGGTAAAATGAATATCTCCTAAACGTGCATCTTAGGAGATATTTTATCTTTCCTAAAGCTGGTGCATGCATACCCATGCCGTTCCATCAGAGTACTGTGCTGTGGCCTGAGACTCCTGTGTGCATGTGACGTCATTGCAACCCAGCCTGTCAGACGGCTGGACCTCGCGAACCTGAAAAGAAGACCGGGGAAGATGGAAGTCTCTGCAGTGGTGACAGCGCACCACTGGAGGGCTTCATCTTAAGGTAAGTCCTACATAATGTGCTAGTATGTGATGCATACCAGCACATTATGACATTACCTTATAGGGGTCTAATTTTTTTTTCTTTTCCTGAAGTTTACTACCGCTTTATGATATATCTTTGTTGTTAAAAGAATGGGAAGGGGGCAGGAGGGGTGAATGTTCAAGAGGAAATATATATTTGCAAAAGTGTTCCTTTAGTCTATATTTTTCCTTACAAAATGTTGGGAATGATCTTGGGTGAATGAGTCAAGTGGATTTAAATGGAAACACATCAAACATGCATTAAGATGAATACCAACATGTGTCATGATGATCATGTGTGTTGGTGTGCATTGTGACTCACATTGTTATACATTACAAAGTGCACTACAAAGATTTGAGTGTGAAATGTCAGCGAGAAACTATTACTGTCTATGTTCCCGCTGGGAGATTGACATCTCTATTGGTGACCCTTGTCACAGAGAAAGAAAGTGAGAAAAAAATTTAATTTCAAAGTTGTCCAGGGATAATTGTCTTGAGGGGAATTTTCCATACATTTGTGTAACTTTTGTTGTGCCCCTGGAATGGGAAGTGAAGTGAAATTTCCTTGATGGTACACAGACAAAAAAAATAAAAAGACATTGGTTTTAACCCTTCTCTGCACTAAAAAAAAATAACAACTCACTTTAACATGTGTCAATGCATGGTGACATATTTTAGTGCTTTTCCATTGATTTTAATGGAGAAAAACTGCATAGGTGTAAATAGGCCCTTTAATATAGAAATACATAATTTGATTAAGAGCCCATTCAACATTTGTGGTGCAGTAATACACATGTTATTGCAACACACGGTAATGTATGTTGCTTGCGTTGATGTTGTGTCATTCATTCTTATACCTGGGTTCACACAGGAACAGTGCAGGAAACTGAATGTGATTCGGACAGGAATCGCACCATATTTCTGTACAAATCACATGTGGTTCTTTGCAGTGCGATTTGAGCCCATTCATTTTGTATAGGCTCAAACTGCACCGCATTCACACAAAAAAAGGTGCAGGTATCTTTTTTTTACTTAATAGAGGAGGACTCAGAGGGCCCAGCTTTTTAGAGCTTACAATCTAAGAGGGAGGGTTGAGAGATACCAAAGGTAACTGTGGGGGATTGGCTGATGGACAAATGTGTTTTGCGAACTGTTTTGGGCTAATTTAAAATTGACACCCGCAGAAGGGCACATGCAGTATGATGTCAATGCAGTGCAGGAAATGCACCAGATTCACCGCATATATGTGAACTTAGGCTAAAGGCATCCCAATGCGCCTGTGTTGCAGCACACCGCAATTCACAGAACCACACTACTGTGTGTTATGGCATACTGTGTTGCAAAAAATGGTGCATGTCCAGTTATCAGTGTGGCCTGGTGTATTGGGAGTCAGCTCAAATTAATAGGTTGCCTTAATGCAAAGCTCCTTAATGTGTTTTAATGCAATGTAGCAAACTGCAAATGAGCCGTAATTTTTTTTTTCAATATTTGTCTGGAGTTCTACTTTGAAAGGCAAGTCTATCCAGCTGGTCTTCAAATATAAAATTCCATGGTTCATGGAATATATTTCATGGAATATGTTTAACTCCAGAATACATAGCCAGTATTCACCAACATACCCCACAATGGGTGGTGGACTTTGCTGTGGAATGGCTCCCAAGTTGCAGTCTGTGCATACAGTTGGACTGGCAACTGACCGAGATGAGGCACAGAACCAAGAAATAAGATTGTCATCTAACAATAGAGGCTAAGTTTGGAGTCACACAAGGATTGCTCAAAAACAGGTAGAAGCAGGGCTGTTGATAGAAACCGCAGGGCCCCATACAGCCAACCTGACAGCACCCCCCCAAAAAAATTACAAAATGACACAGTTTACTATACTTCAGTTATGAACACAGTGAGTCATCAGTGCCTATCACTCATTGTGTTCATTCAGGAAAGGAAGGGGCTTTTAAATGTGACATTTACCAGACCTTTCCCCCACTCTCCATCCTGAAGGATCCTATTGTATGTTTGCAGCTGCCAGTGGGAAGGAGAGGAGGGAAGCTGGAAACACTGTGGGCGCACACGGGGGCTTGGGCAGCAGATGCACAGGGAGGGTGATGGGTGCGGTGGGGTGGGGAGGCAATTACTGGAACCCATCCCCTGTATGGCTCTCTCTCCAGCAGCCGGTGGGAGGGAGAGGAGAAACCAGCTTTCAGCTGCTGCAGAGAGAGCCATACAGGGAATTAGTTCCAGTGATTGCCCCCCTGCCATGCAAATCATCTTCCTGCTCACCCAGCTGCCTGGGTCCCATACAGGAGGGCTGGCGGTACCCCTAGGGTTGCCACCTCATCTCTTTAAAACGAAATACATATTAATTGCACAGGTTCTGTGGTTGATTAAGGTGGTAATTAAACTCACCTAGTGCCTCATCTGCATTAAATTAGCCTCAGAACCTGTGTATTCATATGTGTGTGGTTTTAAAGGAATGAGGTGGCCACCCAAGGTACCCCCTTATCCACGGCCCTGGGTAGAAGTTCCTGGCTGGCAGCAGAAAGGAGTTGTAGTCAGAGGCAATCCAAGTAGTCAACCAGTATCAGAGACTGGAACGCAGCCACCCATCTGAATGAGGTGTGAGATTAAACAACCTGGCACAGGCCCTGTGAGAGCAGCATTTGCTCAGACATCTTACTAGAGCTGAGCACTTCCATATATAGCCCTCAAGATGATGACCAGGTGTGATTAGGAATTTCCTAGCAGATAAAAATACACATGACCACTAGATGGCGTGGACGCACGCTTGCAGAACACTAAGGGCAGTTATGATCTTTAACCACCAGATGGCGAATGTCTATGGGACGCAGGAGATTGAAACCTACAGTATAAATTCCAGGTAAGGCTGCAGCAAGATTGAACTGAGACACAAACAGGGGCCATCCTAGATTTTCGACGTGTTTTCTTTCTTTTTTTTTTTTTTTTTTTTTAAATATGTTTCTACATCTGCTCTTCCAGATCTGAATTTCATTCTTGTGCTATTTCTATATCCTGTTAGGATACCACTTAGTGAAAATGTATAGTGCTCTTGTATCATTATTGTTTTCAGAACTAAACAATAATTGAAAAAATTTTTTTTTAAGAGTCGATATGCCAGACACAGGGAAGTGGATTTTAATCAATAGTTGAAAGATATGATAGAAACATAGAAAAGTGACAGCAGAAAAAAGAGAAAGTAGTCCATTGAGTCTGTCCTAATTTTTATTTTTTTTTTAACTTTTTCTGTCTAAGTTTACATCTGTTTGTCCCAGACATGTTTAAATCTACTTATTCTTGACTGACTCACTACCTCTGCTGGAAATCTATTCCAAGCATTAACTACCTTTTCAGTTACATAATATTTTCTAAGATTAGTTTAAAATTTTCCTCTAGTTAGTTTGAAGTCATGTCCCCGTGTTTTGGATCATGGCTTTATATTGAAAATCCTGCTTCCTGAACCTTATTCACCTCCTTAATGTATTTCAAGGTTTCAGTCATGTGTCCCCTTTCCATTCTTTCTTCCAGACTGTACATATTAAAGCAGTATGAAACCCCAAACCTTAAATGTAATATATTGCAGCTCACTTATTATTAGATGTGGTGGCTGCAATTGTTTTCTTTTGTTTTTATCATTTTTTTTTCTCTTGGTTCGCACCTGGTGATCTGGCTAGTAACACACCTCCTGTAGTAGTACAAACATGCAGGGCCGGGACAAGGGGTGGGCAGGAGGGATGGCTGCCCTTGGCGCAGCCTTTTATTGAATGCATGGGGGTGCCAGCAGGCATTTTGACAAGTGGATGCCTACTGGGGGTAGCATTCCCCAAGCTTGCACTGGGTGCTGGATGACCTTGTCATGGCTGCAGCACCCACTGGCAGGAAACCAAAGAATTCAAAGCAAATTTACAGAATGCAGTGCGGAAAAGGTGCGTTTCCAGAATGTGGTGTGGGAAAGGTGTGTTTCCAGAATGCAGTGTCGAAAAGGTGAGTTTTCAGAATGAGGTGTGGTAAAGGTGAGTTTCCAGAATGCAGTGTGGGAAAGGTGCATTTCCAGAATGCAGTGCGGGAATGGTGTGTCTCCAGAATGTGGTGCAGGAAAGATACATTTTGAGAAAGTGGTGTGGGAAAGGTGCGTTTCCAGAATGCTGTGTGGGAAAGGTGTGTTTTCAGAATGCGTTGCGGGAAAGGTGTGTATGCAGAATGTGGTGTGGGAAAAGTGCATTTCCAGATGCGGTGCGGGAAAGGTGAGTTTCCAGAATGCGGTGCTGGAAAAGTGCATTTCCAGATGCGGTGAGGGAAAGGTGAGTTTCCAGAATGCGGTGAGGGAAAGGTGAGTTTCCAGAATGCGGTGTGAGAAAGGTGCGTTTCCAGAAAGCGGTGCAGGAAAGATACGTTCCAGAATGCGGTGAGGGAAAGGTGAGTTTCCAGAATGCGGTGTGAGAAAGGTGCGTTTCCAGAATGCGGTGCGGGAAAGGTGTGTTTCCAGAATGCTTTGCGGGAAAGATATGTTTCCAGAACGCGGTGTGGGAAAGGTGCGTTTCCAGAATGTGATGTGAGAAAAGTGTGTTTCTAGATTCCGGTGTGGGAAAGGTGGATTTCCTGCACTGTATTCAAAACGCACTGTCTGGACGATCTGCTGAAAATGTCAGTACAGTGTTAATAGCAGCCTAGAGTCCCGCACACACAATGAGAATATCGGATATTGGCATCGATGAACACAACACAGAAATGGGAGTTCTTCAAAATCACTGTATGTGAACACACTGCAAAATATATTCCCATGGGCAACAAGTTTGAAAGGCTAAAAATCAAACCTATGTGGCTTACGGCCAAAGTTAAAAAAAGCTATGGATAATAAGAAAAGAGCTTTTATTAAATATAAAAATGAAGGAACGCGATCATTATTTAAACATTACAAAGAATATAACAGAATATGCAAAAAGGAAATAAAGGCCGCAAAAATTGAAAATGAATGACAGATTGCAAAAGATAGCAGGACCAACCCCTAAAAATTCTTCAAATATATAAATAGTAAAATGGTCTGGTCTGAGCATGTAGACCCTTTACAAAATAATCTAGAATGGGTGACTGGGGACAAAGAGAAGGCAAATTTATTAACTACCTTCTTCAGCTCTGTGTATACAAAGGAGCATGGGGGAGCTCTTGTCCATAATGGGCATGGCATTGACACAGCTCCAGATTATCCACATTGGCTCACAATTGATATGATCCAGAAATATTTAGACAGTATAAAGGTGAATAAAGCACCTGGACCGGATGGCATACACCCACGGGTCCTTAAAGAATTGAGCTCTGTTATTTCAAAGCCATTGTTTCTCATTTTTAGGGACTCTTTAATGACTGGCATAGTACCACTGGACTGGCGTAAGGCCAATGTGGTGCCTACATTTAAAAAGGGGTCAAAATCTTTACCAAGTAATTATAGACCTGTTAGTTTAACTTCTATAGTTGGGAAGATACTGGAGAGTTTAATAAAAGACCGCATAGATGAGTTCTTGCTGGAAAAAAAATATTTTAAGCAACAGCATGGATTCATGAAAGACAGAAGTTGTCAAACAAATCTGATATCTTTTTATGAGGAGGTGAGCAAAACCTTGGACAGAGGGGTGGTGGTGGACGTGGTATACTTGGATTTTGCAGAAGTGTTTGACACAGTTCCCCACACATGGCTAATGTGTAACATAAAGTCTACAGGCTTGGGAAAATCTGTATGTAAATGGATAGAAAACTGGCTAAAATATCGTATTAAGAGAGTAGTGGTTAATGATTCATACTCTGAATGGTTTAGGGTTGTCAGTGGTGTACCCCAAGGTTCAGTGTTGGGACCCTTACTTTTTAATATATTTATAAACAATATAGGGTCTGGGATTAAAATCCCATTTCAGTCTTTGCAGATGACACCAAGCTGTGTAGTGGAATAACGTCCTTACAGGATGTCTTCAATTTACAAGCCGACCTCAGTGCACTGTTTAATTGGGCAACTATGTGGAAAATGAGGTTTAGGGTCAGTTCACACTGCAAAAATGCACTCTGGATGCATTCTGGATATGTTTTTGCTCACAGTCCACACCACACGCAGTTCTGGTGCAGTTTTGATGCAGTTTGCTATGTTATTATTATTATTATACAGGATTTATATATTGCTCAGTTTGCTCAGCGCTTTACAATATAACAGGAGACAATACAGTTCAATACAAGAGGGATAGGAGGGCCCTGCTCCTTGGAGCTTACAATCTAGGAGTGTTCCAGTATGGTTCATAAACAAAATGCAGCATCTTCTACTTTTTTTTCTGCACTGGAAACTGACTGGAACTGACTGCACTGGTGTGAACTAGGGCTATTGGAATACATGGGAAACACTGTGCATGCATTTTTAATGCAGAAAAAAAGCGCATTGAACTGCATCTAGTGTGAACCAGCCCTAAGGACCGGCTCACACTATAGAAACGCAGTCCAGATGCGTTCCAGATGTGTTTCCGCATGCACATTTTTGACATATTTTTAATGTGTTCCGATGCGTTTTTTATGTGTTTTTGATGCATTCCAGTTCATTTCTTTCCCTCTCTCTTTTTTGTCAATTTAAATAGGGACATGTGCGTTTCAGTGTGTTTTGGTATATTCCAGTGTGTTCCAGTGCGTTTTTGATGCATTTTACTGCATTCCAGTGCAGTTCTGTACAGAAAAAAATGTGTTCTCTTCTACTTTTGTTTCTGCAATTGGAACGCACTGGAACTGCAAGCACTGATGTGAACTATGACATTGACAACCATATAATCTACTTTCTGTGCGTTTTGAATGCAGAAAAAAAAACTGAAACGCATGTAATGTGAGCTGGCCCTTAATGTTGATAAATGTAAGGTTATGGACTTGGAGGCTAAGAATATACATGCATCATACATACTAGGGGGGTACAACTGGGGAAATCAATGGTGGAGAAGGATCTGGGAGTTCTGGTAGATCACAAGCTTAATAATGGAATGCAATGCCAAGCTGCGGTTTCTGAAGCGAGCAAAATCCTCTCTTGTATTAAAAGAGGTATAGACCCCAGAGAGAGATATCATATTACCCCGGTACAAATCATTAGTAAGACCTCATCTGGAATATGCAGTTCAGTTTTTGGCACCATATCACAAAAAGAACATTTGGGAACTGGAGAAAGTACAGAGAAGGGCAACCAAACTGATTTGCCTTCCTCTGCATCAAATGTGGGTATAGGATTATAACATTTTTTTTTTTTTTGGTTGAACTGGTCTCCAAACTTTCTAAACAAAGGGCCAGTTTACCATCCTTCAGACTTTAGGTGGGCCGGACTGCGCCCAGTGGGTGTGAACAATGTCCCGTCTTTTGTTCCCCATTGTTCGTGTCAGTTGGAGGAATAGAGCCTTATCATTGGTGTCAGTTGGAGGAATAGTGTCTCCTCATTGGCATCAGTTGGAGAAATCGTGCCTCCTCATTGGT
This sequence comes from Staurois parvus, assembly GCF_062004578.1. NCBI lineage: Eukaryota > Metazoa > Chordata > Amphibia > Anura > Ranidae > Staurois > Staurois parvus. Next base: position 3,682,236 of record NW_028317901.1, on the reverse strand, counting down.
GTCAGTAGAGGAATAGTGCCTCCTCATTGGTGTCAGTTGGAGGAATAGTGCCTCCTCATTGGTGTCAGTAGAGCCACCTCATTGGCGTCAGTTGGAGGAATAGTGCCTCCTCATTGGTGTCAGTAGAGGAATAGTGCCTTCTCATTGGTGTCAGTCGGAGGAATAGTGCCTCCTCATTGGTGTCAGTAGAGGAATAGTGCCTTCTCATTGGTGTCAGTCGGAGGAATAGTGCCTCCTCATTGGTGTCAGTCGGAGGAATAGTGCCTCCTCATTGGTGTCAGTTGGAGGGATCGTGCCTCCTCATTGGTATCAGTTGGAGGAATCGTGCCTCCTCATTGGTGTCAGTAGAGGAATAGTGCCTCCTCACTGGTGTCAGTAGAGGAATAGTGCCTCCTCATTGGTGTCAGTTGGAGGAATAGTGCCTCTTCATTGATGTCAGTTGGAGGAATCGTGCCTCCTCATTGGAGTCAGTTGGAGGAATAGTGCCTTCTCATTGGAGTTAGTTGGAGGAATAGTGCCCCATCATTGGTGTCAGTTAGAGGAATAGTGCCTCCTTATTGGAGTCAGTTGGAGAAATCGTGCCTCCTCATTGGTGTCAGTCGGAGGAATCGTGCCTCCTCATTGGTGTCAGTCGGAGGAATCGTGCCTCCTCATTGGTGTCAGTTGGAGGAATAGTGCCTCCTCATTGGTGTCAGTTGGAGGAATCGTGCCTCCTCATTGGTGTCAGTTGGAGGAATCGTGCCTCCTCATTGGTGTCAGTTGGAGGAATCGTGCCTCCTCATTGGTGTCAGTTGGAGGAATCGTGCCTCCTCATTGGTGTCAGTAGAGGAATCGTGCCTCCTCATTGGTGTCAGCAGAGGAATAGTGCCTCCTCATTGGTGTCAGCAGAGGAATAGTGCCTCCTCATTGGTGTCAGTAGAGGAATAGTGCCTCCTCATTGGTGTCAGTAGAGGAATAGTGCCTCCTCATTGGTGTCAGTCGGAGGAATAGTGCCTCCTCATTGGTGTCAGTCGGAGGAATAGTGCCTCCTCATTGGTGTCAGTAGAGGAATAGTGCCTCCTCATTGGTGTCAGTCGGAGGAATAGTGCCTCCTCATTGGTGTCAGTCGGAGGAATAGTGCCTCCTCATTGGTGTCAGTAGAGGAATAGTGCCTCCTCATTGGTGTCAGTCGGAGGAATAGTGCCTCCTCATTGGTGTCAGTCGGAGGAATCGTGCCTCCTCAATGGTGTCAGTAGAGGAATCGTGCCTCCTCATTGGTGTCAGTCGGAGGAATAGTGCCTCCTCATTGGTGTCAGTCGGAGGAATAGTGCCTCCTCATTGGAGTCAGTTGGAGGAATCGTGCCTCCTCATTGGTGTCAGTAGAGGAATCGTGCCTCCTCATTGGTGTCAGTCGGAGGAATCGTGCCTCCTCATTGGTGTCAGTCAGAGGAATAGTGCCTCCTCATTGGTGTCAGTAGAGGAATAGTGCCTCCTCATTGGTGTCAGTCGGAGGAATAGTGCCTCCTCATTGGTGTCAGTCGGAGGAATCGTGCCTCCTCAATGGTGTCAGTCGGAGGAATCGTGCCTCCTCATTGGTGTCAGTAGAGGAATCGTGCCTCCTCATTGGTGTCAGTCGGAGGAATAGTGCCTCCTCATTGGAGTCAGTTGGAGGAATCGTGCCTCCTCATTGGTGTCAGTAGAGGAATCGTGCCTCCTCAGTGGTGTCAGTCGGAGGAATCGTGCCTCCTCAGTGGTGTCAGTCGGAGGAATAGTGCCTCCTCATTGGTGTCATTGGGAGGAATAGTGCCTCCTCATTGGTGTCAGTTGGAGGAATAGTGCCTCATTGGTGTCAGTTGGAGGAATAGTGCCTCCTCATTGGAGTCAGTTGGAGGAATCGTGCCTCCTCAATGGTGTCAGTTGGAGGAATAGTGCCTCCTCATTGGTGTCAGTTGGAGGAATTGTGCCTCCCCATTGGTGTCAGTTGGAGGAATAGTGCCTCCTCATTGGTGTCAGTAGAGGAATAGTGCCTCCTCATTGGTGTCAGTAGAGGAATAGTGCCTCCTCATTGGTGTCAGTCGGAGGAATAGTGCCTCCTCATTGGTATCAGTCGGAGGAATAGTGCCTCCTCATTGGAGTCAGTTGGAGGAATCGTGCCTCCTCATTGGTTTCAGTAGAGGAATCGTGCCTCCTCAGTGGTTTCAGTAGAGGAATCGTGCCTCCTCAGTGGTGTCAGTCGGAGGAATCGTGCCTCCTCAGTGGTGTCAGTCGGAGGAATCGTGCCTCCTCATTGGTGTCAGTCGGAGGAATAGTGCCTCCTCATTGATGTTAGTCGGAGGAATCGTGCCTCCTCATTGGTGTCAGTTGGAGGAATCGTGCCTCCTCATTGGTGTCAGTTGGAGGAATCGTGCCTCCTCATTGGTGTCAGTAGAGGAATCGTGCCTCCTCATTGGTGTCAGTTGGAGGAATCGTGCCTCCTCATTGGTGTCAGTTGGAGGAATCGTGCCTCCTCATTGGTGTCAGTTGGAGGAATCGTGCCTCCTCATTGGTGTCAGTTGGAGGAATCGTGCCTCCTCATTGGTGTCAGTTGGAGGAATCGTGCCTCCTCATTGGTGTCAGTTGGAGGAATCGTGCCTCCTCATTGGTGTCAGCTGGAGGAATCGTGCCTCCTCATTGGTGTCAGCTGGAGGAATCGTGCCTCCTCATTGGTGTCAGCAGAGGAATAGTGCCTCCTCATTGGTGTCAGCAGAGTTATAGTGCCTCCTCATTGATGTCAGTAGAGGAATAGTGCCTCCTCATTGGTGTCAGTCGGAGGAATAGTGCCTCCTCATTGGTGTCAGTCGGAGGAATAGTGCCTCCTCATTGGTGTCAGTCGGAGGAATAGTGCCTCCTCATTGGTGTCAGTAGAGGAATAGTGCCTCCTCATTGGTGTCAGTCGGAGGAATAGTGCCTCCTCATTGGTGTCAGTCGGAGGAATCGTGCCTCCTCAATGGTGTCAGTCGGAGGAATCGTGCCTCCTCATTGGTGTCAGTAGAGGAATCGTGCCTCCTCATTGGTGTCAGTCGGAGGAATAGTGCCTCCTCATTGGTGTCAGTCGGAGGAATAGTGCCTCCTCATTGGAGTCAGTTGAAGGAATCGTGCCTCCTCATTGGTGTCAGTTGGAGGAATCGTGCCTCCTCATTGGTGTCAGTAGAGGAATCGTGCCTCATCAGTGGTGTCAGTCGGAGGAATCGTGCCTCGTCAGTGGTGTCAGTCGGAGGAATCGTGCCTCCTCATTGATGTCAGTCGGAGGAATCGTGCCTCCTCATTGGTGTCAGTCGGAGGAATCGTGCCTCCTCATTGGTGTCAGTCGGAGGAATCGTGCCTCCTCAGTGGTGTCAGTCGGAGGAATAGTGCCTCCTCATTGGAGTCAGTCGGAGGAATCGTGCCTCCTCATTGGTGTCAGTCGGAGGAATCGTGCCTCCTCAATGGTGTCAGTCGGAGGAATCGTGCCTCCTCATTGGTGTCAGTCGGAGGAATCGTGCCTCCTCATTGGTGTCAGTCGGAGGAATCGTGCCTCCTCAATGGTGTCAGTCGGAGGAATCGTGCCTCCTCATTGGTGTCAGTCGGAGGAATCGTGCCTCCTCATTGGTGTCAGTCGGAGGAATAGTGCCTCCTCATTGGTGTCAGTCGGAGGAATAGTGCCTCCTCATTGGTGTCAGTCGGAGGAATAGTGCCTCCTCATTGGTTTCAGTCGGAGGAATAGTGCCTCCTCATTGGTGTCAGTCGGAGGAATAGTGCCTCCTCATTGGTGTCAGTCGGAGGAATAGTGCCTCCTCATTGGTGTCAGTCGGAGGAATAGTGCCTCCTCATTGGTGTCAGTCGGAGTAATAGTGCCTCCTCATTGGTGTCAGTCGGAGGAATAGTGCCTCCTCATTGGTGTCAGTCGGAGGAATAGTGCCTCCTCATTGGTTTCAGTCGGAGGAATAGTGCCTCCTCATTGGTGTCAGTTGGAGGAATAGTGCCTCCTCATTGGTGTCAGTTGGAAGAATAGTGCCTGATTGTTGGTGTCAGTAGGAATGACAGTGCCCTATGGTTGATGTTAGCGGCAGGAATTATGCCCCATCATTGATATCAGTTGGAGGAAACTGCCTGAAGGGCCAGATATAGACAAGCAAAGGACCACATCCAGCCCCCAGACTGCAGTTTGGAGACCACTGAACTAGATGGATCTTTTTTCAGCCAGACTATGTAACTACGGATGAATGGCCGTCCGGTTTTTTTTGCATGCTAGTCTCTTATCGATAGTGAAGAGGTTATAAACGTTAGAAAATTATCGTACGACAGAATAAAAATTGAGAAGTCATGTCATTTATATATATTGCATTTTTGGACAAAAACTGTGTGGATTAAAGGAAAATCGTACGATCCGGTATCACGTGAGAACAATTTTGGTGCTTGTCCCTTTGAATGATTTTGGATGAGTTGTGTCCTGACGGTCAGATGATCGTACGATCGCTTTGAAAGCGATATTTTTTTTACGATTTTCCGATCGTCTGTATTAAGCTTAGGGCTCCACAAACACTTTTTGATTGTATGGTGTATTGCCTCCATGAAGATTGTACAGCTCAGATTGTATAGTGTATTGCCTCCATGAAGATTGTACAGATCAGATTGTATGGTGTATTGCCTCCATGAAGATTGTACAGATCAGATTGTATGGTGTATTGCCTCCATGAAGATTGTACAGATCAGATTGTATGGTGTATTGCCTCCATGAAGATTGTACAGATCAGATTGTATGGTGTATTGCCTCCATGAAGATTGTACAGATCAGATTGTATGGTGTATTGCCTCCATGAAGATTGTACAGATCAGATTGTATAGTGTATTGCCTCCATGAAGATTGTACAGATCAGATTGTATAGTGTATGGCCATTACATATCTATCTCAGGACATTGGTGATGGGGACACACAAATGACAGACATCTCTCCTCTGTATTCCGGACACAGCACGTTCCGAGATCAGCGATCCATAGTCGGGGTGGGAAGTTCTGTCACAAGTTCCCCATCCCCCCCGTATATACCACCGGGGACCCTCCTCTCCCCGTACACTGCGGGAGACCACAGCACCGGTGACGTCACCAGCGAGCTATGGAGGGGGCGGGCCGTCTCTTTGAAGTTCCTCGGTGCACGCGACTCCAAAGGGCGTATCAGTAGTAGCGCTCGTCCTGGGGAATGGGAGGTGGGTGGTAGGGGGGACGGAGGTGCGCGCGCTCAAGGTAGAGGTGGGCGTGGCCTGCAGCGCGCCGCCCTGTGTGATGCGGCTTCGGGGTCGCGCGGGGGTTTGCGGGAGCGCGCAGTGTGCTCGGGTCTCCGCTTTGCGCCGCGGTCAGTGAGGGCTGCAGTCGGTGAGAGAGGGAGAGCCGTCCGGGGCTGTGGTGCGGGTGTTCGTGTCCTCGGGATGCTGAGGAGCCGGACTCGGTGAGGAGGTGCCGGGATGGCGGCTTGGGGCCCCCCGCGGTCCCCTGTCCGTATGACCCGGGTGCTGCTGCTCGCGGGCTCCATCCTTCTCATCTCCGGGCAGGAGCCGGCGGGAGCCGTAAGGAGTGCAGGTGAGTGAGCGGGGAGACCGGGCCCGGGGGAGGTGGGGGGAGGGGAGTCGGGCAATGTGACCGCTAATGTCACTGGGGAGCACAAAGAGCCGTCCCGGGGGGACCGACCGACTGACCGGCTGTGATTTCACATCATCATCCACCGAACACAATCATCGCCTCTCATTGTCGGGGCTCCCCCGGGGTGTGCGGCAGATTGTCCCCGCTGTACTAGACGGGCCAATGTCGCCACCGATCGGTGTGATCTCCGACTACAGCGCGAAGCCATATCCGCTTCTATATCGTTCGGTATGTGTCTGCTCTACTTGTTGACGGCTTTACCTTCCAGTCTTTATGGCCACCACCTTCCCGACAAATCTACCCTCATCAATCCCTCCTCATATCACGATAGTCCAGACCTTCCTGTAGGTTTGTGCTTTATATCACGATAGTCCAGCTCTACCTCCCTGTAGGTTTGTGCTTTATATCACGATAGTCCAGCTCTACCTCCCTGTAGGTTTGTGCTTTATATCACGATAGTCCAGCTCTACCTCCCTGTAGGTTTGTGCTTTATATCACGATAGTCCAGCTCTACCTCCCTGTAGGTTTGTGCTTTATATCACGATAGTCCAGCTCTACCTCCCTGTAGGTTTGTGCTTTATATCACGATAGTCCAGCTCTACCTCCCTGTAGGTTTGTGCTTTATATCACGATAGTCCAAACCTAGGTGTTTAGGTTATATCGTGATAGTCCATAAATTCCTGCAGGTTTTTACTTTAGTTTATATCATGATGGGTCAGATGCTTCTGTAGGTGTGTATTTTATATTGCACTAATCTAGACCTTCATGTAGGTTTTAATGTTATGTCGTGATACTCCAGACCTTCCTGTCAATCATCTTCCTTTTTTTGTTTGACAGGAAGGTATGGCATATCCCAATGTACAGTTTTTTGTTTTTTTTTTTAATCACAGTGCCTTCCTTTAGGGTTTATCATTCATATCACTGTAGTCCAGACCTAGGTCTGTAGGTTATATTGTGATAGTCCAGTCGTCCTTGTAGGTTTATTTTTTGATAGTCCAGATCTTCCTGTAGGGTTATATGTTGTCATAGTTGAGATCTTTTAATAGGTTTTAGTATATCATGATCATCCAGACTTTGTCGGTTTTTAAATTATACAGTGATGGTCCAGACCTTCCTGAATTTTTTCATCTTATCTTGTGATAGTCCAGTCCTTCATGTAGGTTAAATTGTGGCATTTCAGACCTTCCTGTCAGTTCCTTTTTTTTTTTGTACTTTATATCAGAATAGGCTAGACCTTCACATCAGCATTTTGTTTTTATATACTGTGATGATCCACCTTCTTGAATTCTTTTCAATTCACATTGTTATAGTTTAGATCTTCCTGTAGATGTTTCAGTTTATATAATAGTCTAGACTCTCCTATAAGTTTTTTGTTTCTATTGTGATAGTCTAGACCTTTCTGTAGGTTTTTAGTTTCTATTGTGATAGTCCAGACCTTCTTGTAGGTTTTTAGTTTCTATCGTGATAGTCCAGACCTTCTTGTAGGTTTTTAGTTTCTATCGTGATAGTCCAGACCTTCTTGTAGGTTTTTAGTTTCTATTGTGATAGTCCAGAACTTCTTGTAGGTCTTTATTTTCTATCGCGATAGTCCAGACCTTCCGGTAGGTTGTTTTTAGTTTCTATCGCGATAGTCCAGACCTTCCGGTAGGTTGTTTTTAGTTTCTATCGCGATAGTCCAGACCTTCCTGTGGGTATTGCATCTGACTCACTCAGCCCTGTACACACTCCAGACCCCTGTGTAAGTTGTTTCCCTTGTTCTCCAGCACAGCAGAAGAACATACATATGCTCCCAATTATCTCTACTTCAGGTTTGTAAAAACTGAACAACAGCAGAAAATTCAGTGTATATGTGAGCATTTGGTATTTGTTTGTCAGGTGTTGCTTCCTGTTTATTGTTTTTTGTTTATACCTGTCAAAACATAATTTGGCGATGTATATTTTGTTTGCCTGGCCGATACCGATGGACATGTTTAATGTTTCCTTCTACTGATCCTTGGTTTGGTTTTGTTCCTTAGTGAGGATGTAAAGTTTGGAATTCATCTGACCTGAAATGTTGAAGGATTGTAGCTGGTGATGGAGGTTTCCCTTCCAGACTTCATGGGGTTGTACATAGAAGTACAAAAGAGGAATTTGAAATGTGCTGGATGTAGTTAAGCGATCTTATGTCTGGAGTGTGTTCAGCTCGGATATTTGTTAATACATAATTAGTTTTTTTTTCCTCCATGCAAATGGTTTTCTTAAGGCACTGATGTGTAAATATTTTACTGAAGTACATATTTAATTATTCATGCTACATTTTCATATTTGTGCAGTAATTTCTCATATTTGCTGAGTAGTTGCTCAGAATGCTGATTAGGATGTATACGAATGCAGCGTTATGTACGGCTACACACTGCTAACACAAAGGTTTGCCCAGTATACATAGCATTGGGGGCAGTACCCCAAGTATTCCTCACCTTGCCAGTTCATAGAGCAAAATGGAACATTTTTTTTATTTGTTTTTGTGTGTTCTCCCCACATCTGTAGCATCTGCCTAGTAAATTCATCAAGAAATGTTTTAAGGTGGAGGCTCTGAGCAGGAGACGGCACAGAAGATTACAGGAACATGGAGACCTGTCTGCAGAGTCTTCCTACAGCAGGAATGTCCCCAGTCTGAGTGAAGATTTCTGGATCAGACCCAACCTCTGACGTTATATTGTAGATCTACAGAATGTCTATTGCAGCTCCTTTGTTTACTGTTTTTTGTGTGTGTGGTTTTTTTTTTCCTTTATTTTTGTATATAATTTGGAATTATGTGGGAAGTAATGCTGCAGAGATTTGCTCAGATGTATGCATTTGGACCTGGCTGACTCCTTGTTCCTTTTTGTATTAGGCTCATGTATAGGAAGCCGTGAATGTTTCTTCTTGTGGTAATTCATAGTATAGTTCTTGTTTTCTCATGTGCTTGAATGAAGCTGAGATAGAGATGTTGGGTCGTCTGCTAATGTGACAGTCTTAGGCTTTATCTGTGTAGTACCATAAGGTTGCCAAAGAAGCGGTGTCTCCATTGGTTACAGTCAAGCGGCATGCCATTTTTTTTTTCTTTCTGCCATCTACAGATTGTATCTCCTAACACACAGCAGAGTATGATATTGTCTGTCCAGTCATGTACATACACCCTGTAGATATGTTGAGTAAGGTAAGGCCCTATACTTCTGGTGATACCGTGGGCAGTCTTTATTACACGTAACATCTGGCAACCAATCATTAACTTAAAACGTCAGCGCTCCTACTCCTTGTCAAAGGCTGCTGTTTGCCATATTGATAATGAATGGTTACCATGGAAACCTTGCATCTTTTACATTTTTTTTTTTTTTCCTTTTGGTTTTTTACTGACTTGTATGATTTCCTTATGTACGTGACAAGGACCTGTGCCTTCACCCAGGTGCTTCTGCTTACAGAATTAGAATTTTTTTTTTTATATAAATAGATGTTGCCTGTTCTTTTTTAAATTGGGAAAATCGTAATATTGATACAATTTATAGATGTCGGGTGAAAGCGATCGAGCAAGAGCTTCTTTACCTGGAAAATAGGAGTTCAGGAGCACAGACACATTGGCTTTTTAGCACGGTCAGATTAATGATCCATGATCATTTTTATAGCCCAGTAATAAATGTATCTAGTACAGTGCTTCATAGGGCCCTGATTGCAATGAAATGTATTTATTTCGCTACAGTGTTCTAGTGTGGCTACCGCTGTCTGCTTTAGTTCCTGTGGTTTTTGGTTTCTCCTCAGGATTCAAAGGAAACAAACTAACAACTGCTTATCTGGCTTTGTGCAGTGAAAGAACCTATGCTTTTAGTTTAGATCAGTCTTTCTCAATCTTTTTACCACACCTTGAAATCATTTACAGTTCTCAGGGGAACCCCTGCTAATAATGACTACATCTCCAGGACGTGGAACGTTTCCGTCATCGGCAAGTTGTAGAAAGCTTTAAGTAAAAGCATAAGAAAGTAGCATACATAGTGTCATTGGCAACTTGGGGAAGATGTTGTGTGTGTGTTTTTTTTTTTTTTTTTTTTTTTAATACCCTCCTGCACTTTACTACAACATTATTTTATAAAACATCTGGATTATTTAACACGTTATTTTATATTGGTGGACAGTGGAGAAATGCCCTCTTATGTTGGGGCTCAACTGAAAACTGCCTTCTTATATTGATGGCAAGTATATTTAATATAGCTCACTGCTTGAAGGACCCCTAGCAAGGTTTGGAAGAATCCTAAGGTTCTATGGATCCTTGGTGGGTAAAGGCTAGTAGAGTATATCTGCAAGTTACCATGATCAATCCTATATATTATAGCAGCCTTTCTCAACCTTTTCAACGCAGAGGAGCCCTTGAAATAACTTTCCAAGCTTGGGGAACCCTTATTAAAAATTACTATAGCTTCAACGCTTGATACATTAGTGTGATGGTCAGTGGAAACAATGCATCGTACATTTGTGGTCACGTAAGAATTCCTCCCTTACAGATAGCTTAAAAAAGACCAATGGTGTCAATAGGAACTTATCTGAGAGGCAAACATTGCTCAAGGAACCCCTAGCAACCTCTGGAGGAACCCTGGAGTTCCACAGAACCCTGGTGGAGAAACGCTCTATTACATTATGAATGGCTGTTGGTGATGGTACTATATTTTATATGGTGTGCCTTATAGCTACAGATTAAAGCTAGCCATACACGCTTTTGTTTTCAGTGATTGAAAGAGAAATTAGCATGGATGTGGGAATCGACTCAAACAGCATAGATGAAGGAACCCACACTGTTTTCAGACAGCTGCTACCCATGGTTGACTGAATACCTGAACAGTGTCTGCAACTGATAGGATATAGTCACTACTCAAATGATCATATTCTACCCAGCTCAGTTGGTATTTTTTTTTTCTTTTGAATGCTAGATGGACCATCCAGGGCATTACATTTCAGCCGATTCAGCAGGGATTGGGCAAAATTCAAGTTGTGTATGGCCAGCTTAACAGTTCAACTTTTTGATATGACTTTATATTTAGATTTATTTTTTTTTGTATCAGTACTGCTCAGACCAAGAAGGAGATACCCCCTGAAAGGTTGTCCTGGAAATCTTACTGTTGGGGCAAATAAAAAAGTATTATGGGCAGTGCTCAGCTGTGATGTGACCTTTCCTAAAGCTGGCAATGCACTGTTAGTTTTTTTTTTTTTTTTTTCTTCCACTTGATAGGCTGAACAAAATACAGTTATGAACAGTTTCCTTTATCCACACAAACTAGTTGGATGGAGGAATCCTCCTTGCTGGGACATTGTTTTCTGACAGTGGAACTTGCTGCTGCCACAATACACTGATGACTGACCAAATTCCAATTCACCTATGGCCATCTTAAATCCCACAAGGACACTGCATCTTATCCTGTCATAAATGGTATTAGAAAGTTTTGTGTATAAAATGATCTATTGCTGACTTTCCATAGTTGAAAACTGACATAACTCCCAATAATGCGGTTTTGGCTATGACATTACTATTAGAGTTTTCTCTTGATAAAATACACAAGTACAGGTCCCGGTAGATATTCATAGCTCTGGTTTTAATTCTTTTACAAGCAAACATGGACACATGGTGGGTACACATGGATTGAAATTTAGCTAGGTCAGCAGGAACCAGCCAAATTTCAATCTGGGTTTGGCCCTCCCTGTTCAACAAAAGCCAATTTAATGATCAACTTCTGTCAAATGGGACTGTTGGGAATACTCTCATTCAATCAATGACTGCAGCGCTGATCAGTATATTCTAACAGTGGAAGAATTCCTGCTGTAAGAATACAAGAGCACAGCAGGGAGGATTCCTCCATTCACCATGCTTGTGTGGATGGGGAAATCTGATCACAAAAAGAACCCAAACAAAAGAGGCGTGTATACCGAGTTTATGAAATGCGTGTGAATTTCACAGGAATAGCACCGCCTTCCTATGCAATTCACATGCATGTCTGTGCGGTGCATATTGAGCCGATTCATTTTGAATGGGCTCAAAATTGTACCACTTTGCACCAAAGAAAGCATGTTTTGTACCATGCAATCCAGTGCGGGCAAACCGCGGATGTGTTTGGGGTGTCGTTAACTATATATTGATACCCACTGCGGAACACAAAAACGATGCAATTGCAATGCGGTGCGGGAACAACACGGGGATGGCAACATTTTCAGCTCCACATATATGTGAACTGGCCCTTAAAGTGGAGTTCCACCAAAAAGTGGAAGCTCTGTTTGACTCCTCCCCCCTCCACTGCCATATTGGACACCTTTTGGGAGGGGGAGCGGGTACCTGGTTTTGACGGGTACCCACTCCCGCTTCTGGCTCAGTTTGCCATGGCAAAGTGAGCGGGAAGTTCGCGCCCCCTCCTTCCTCCCACAGTCTCCTGGGAACTTTCACTGGTCCCAGAAGACTGGCGGACTAATCAGGATGAGCAGCATGTCTCGCGCATGTGCAGTGGACACCTGGCTGTAAAGGTGCAAGCTGTCAAAGCCTACAGTTGAGATGCCGGTGCCAAGGAGAGAAGGGATGGCATGGATGAGCACTTCGCTGGACCCTGGGACAGATGAGTGTGTGTTTATTAAAAAAGTTAGCTACAAAAACTTTAGTTGCTGACTTTTATTAAACACAAAAATGTCTGTAACTCCACTTTAAGCTGCCCTTAAATTTTGGGTGGATCCTGATGAAATGGCCAAATGGGTAGCTCTGACAGCACCACTCCACCCGATATCCTTCAATTTAAAAATCAAACATCCAGGTGGAAAATTGTTGGCTGAACAGTAACTGCAGTCCCTGTTTGAGTATTCTGACAGCTGTGGTTACCTACTGATAGAATACAATAGCCAGCAGCGTGAGATTTGTCCATGCAAACTTTTTAGCATGTGGATGAATGCAAGAAATCTAAGCGTGTATGGATAGCCCTAGGCAAGCCATAGATTATTCGATTTTCACAGTCAATGTTGATGGGGGAATCCCTATCACAACACTATTGTATTCTGCCAGCAGGAAGAACACAATGATTACTGCTAGTGACTATAGCTGCTTGCAGTAACCGCGTACAAAATCCGAAAGGGTTTGTTGTACTCAAGTCGTTTGATGGCTCCACTTGGGTACAACCAGCCTGTTCATTGAAAAATACTATAAGACAAACACCCCAAAGCTTGATGTTCCTTTGACTACAGTTGTAAATATTATTAGGAAGTTTAAGGTCCATGGGTGTGTGGTCACCCTCCAGTGGAAAATTGACCCCAGATTGAGTAGGATGATAATGTGATTGGTGGACAAAGAGCTAAGGAAACCTTCCAAAGAGACACAAGCTGAACTCCCAAGATCATGGTACATCAGTGTTTGATGTGTCACTTTTTTGAGTGACGCTGGACTCAAAGGAAGAATACCTTTTTTAGTGTATGGACAAATTTTCCCATGGCTGTAGAATATAGCCATGGGCAGACCGAAACCTGTACTGAGAAAGCATGTACGTCGCCATATTGGATTTCTCCATCCGTATATACTAGTTCCCTGGCTAATATTATGGTTTCATTATTTCTAAGTAACTATCCTGGTACAAGTATCTCTCCTCATCTACATAACTTTTCAGGGCCACCATCTTAGAAAGTTTTGAGGCAGTAGACTGCCATTTCCATAAAACATTTCCATCATTCTTTGCATTAGTAAACTCTGTACATCAGATATTGACTATATGCTAATAAAAGAGTTTTGAATTTCTAGATGGTACACCGAGATAATTTGGTTGGCTAAGTGTAGAAATGCTTTTAAATGGTTGCAGTTTTTGGTGCCTCTGAACAAAGTCAGCAATGGTTGTGTTTGACATATTCTTAATTGCAGTTTGAGCTAAGCTGTGGACAGAGAAATCCCAGCAATCATCAGGCTGCCCAACAGGGACTCAAGCTGTATCTTTTTTTTTTTTTTTTTTTTTTTTTTTTTTTTTTTTTTTTTTTAGCTGAAACTGAAAATTGCTTGTTGTCATTAGTCATCAGAAATGCTCAGGAATTCAGTTTTCATTTACAGATTGGGCGTGGAGTAGGTTTAGTGGAAATACCTTATCAATGAGAAATGCATATTTTTTAATATGATATGCATTTGTATTTCACACTGGGTTTATGTACTCTGAGCTTTCAAAGGAGATGGTCTTGTTGGACATTCTAAATATATTTATCCTCTGTGAATAGGAAAAATATTGACATTGTGCTTTAGTATCAGTTTTAGGGCCCATTCACACCATAGAAGGGCACTAATGTGCCCAAATGTGTGTTTAGTGCACATTAATTCTCAATAGCACCCTAACACATCTGCCAGCAGCCATGCTTTACAGCTCAATGCACAGCACTGCAATTTTTTTTTTGTTTTTTAGCACAACACATTAATACATTGCACAGCTGCTGGCAGGTGCATTGGAGTGCCATGAACAGAGAGTGGTGAAGCAATGCACCAACATCTACCATGCGTTTCCATGTGTTTAAAGACTAATTTCATCGTTGGAACATGTTATACAGTCATGGCCGAAATTGTTGGCACCCTTGATATTTTTCCTGAAAATCAAGTATTTCACACAAAAAAGGTATTGCATTAACACATGTTTTGCTATACACATGTTTATTCCCTTTGTATGTATTGGAACAAATATAAAACAGAGGCAGAAAAGCAAATATGACATAATGTCACACAAAACCCCAAAAATGGGCTGGACAAAAGTATTGGCACCCTTAACTTAATATTTGGTTGCACACCCTTTGGAAAACATAACTGAAATCAGTCGCTTCCTATAACCATCAATAAGCTTCTGACACCTCTCACCCGGAATTTTGGACCACTCTTCCTTTGCAAACAGCTCCAGGTCTCTCTTATTGGAAGGACACCTTTTCCCAACAGCAATTTTAAGATCTCTCCACAGGTGTTCAATGGGATTTAGATCTGGGCTCATTGCTGGCCACTTCAGAACTCTCCAGCGCTTCTTTGCCATCCATTTCTGAGTGCTTTTTGACGTATGTTTGGGGTCATTGTCCTGCTGGAAGACCCAGGATCTTGGACGCAAACCCAGCTTTCTGACACTGGGCCCTACAGTGCGACCCAAAATCCTTTGGTAATCCTCAGATTTCATGATGCCTTGCACACAGTCAAGGCACCCAGTGCCAGAGGCAGCAAAACAACCCCAAAACATCATTGAACCTCCACCATATTTTACCGTAGGTACTGTGTTTTGTTCTTTGTAGGCCTCATTCCGTTTTCGGTAAACAGTAGAATGATGTGCTTTACCGAAAAGCTCTATCTTGGTCTCATCTGTCCACAAGACGTTTTCCCAGAAGGCTTTTGGCTTACTCAAGTACATTTTGGCAAACTGTAGTCTTGCTTTTTTATGTCTCTGTGTCAGCAGTGGGGTCCTCCTGGGTCTCCTGCCATAGCGTTTCATTTCATTTAAATGTCGACGGATAGTTCGCGCTGACACTGATGCTCCCTGAGCCTGCAGGACAGCTTGAATGTCTTTGGAACATGTTTGGGGCTGCTTATCCACCATCCGGACTATTCTGCGTTGCAATCTTTCATCAATTTTCCTCATCCGTCCACGACCAGGGAGATTAGCTACAGTGCCATGGGTTGCAAACTTCTTGATAATGTTGCGCACTGTGGACAAAGGCAAATCTAGTTCTCTGGAGATGGACTTGTAACCTTGAGATTGTTGATATTTTGCCACAATTTTGGTTCTCAGGTCCTCAGACAGTTCTCGTCTCCTCTTTCTGTTGTCCATGCTTAGTGTGGCACAGACAGACACACAATGCAAAGGTTAAGTGAACGTCTCTCCTTTTTATCTGCTTTCAGGTGTGATTTCTATATTGCCCACACCTGTTACTTGCCCCAGGTGAGTTTACAGGAGCATCACATGCTTGTAACATTCTTATTTATCCGCAGTTGTGAAAGGGTGCCAATACTTTTGTCCAGCCCATTTTTGGAGGTTTGTGTGACATTATGTCGAATTTGCTTTCTTTCCTCCCTTTTTTTGTTTTGTCCCAATACACACAAAGGGAATAAACATGTGTATAGCAAAACATGTGTTAATGCAATACGTTTCGTGAGAAATACATGATTTCCTGGAGAAATATCAAGGGTGCCAACAATTTCGGCCATGACTGTATATTTAGGGTGGAGCATATAATATGTTCCAGTATCTGCCTCCTCTTCCTCCCTGTGAGATTGGGTGGGAGATCTTCATGCCTGTCACAATTTGAAAACCACATGGGGCTCCGCCATCATGACCGTGTCATTCATTCTGTTTCCTGTGAATGGATAGACTGCAAGTACCGTCTGCCATTGTGGCTGATGGCTTTAAGTTCTCAATGAACTATGGGGGTGCTGGTGAGCCCTCTTGTAGTTCATTGATTCTTCCTGCTCTCAGGTAACTGCCTACCTGTCCAAAGTACGGATAGACAGCTATCCTGAGAGTCTGCAGGAGCCTGAGATTGCAATGCTCTGCAGGCTCCTTAGACAAAAAATAAATGCACATTTTTTTTACCTGCAAAAAAATTGTATTTATTTTATTTTTCAAAAAGTGAACTTATTCTTTCAATAGAGCTCACTGGGCTGGACAGGTGCTGCTGTTTGTGCCCTTCTGCTGTAGGATTTGGCTTATGTGTTTGCATGGTAGATCTGGGTTATGTCTGCTTATAAAGGAAGGGGTACTGCTTTCTGGAACAATAGCAGGGTATTTAAAGTAAATCTTAAGCTTTTATAGATTCCTATTTTTTCCCTTACTAGTGAAATCTGCCCAGGCATTCACAATGGATATCGTACAATGGCAGATCGTACCTGGACATCCAACTACCTTCCTAGGGCTATGGGTACTCTAACCCAGTAAATGTGATCATTTATCTTCCAGATCCAGTTATAACTGACATCACTGATGCATGTTTTTCTGCTTGCAGCCTAACAATTTGCCTGGAAATGTGCTTTTGCTGATTATGTGTAAAGCAGCCGGGTAGTTTAATAAAATGAACGACAGTAGACAGAAATGTGCTGCTTTCTGCATAATAACCTATAGACACTTGCCTCGTAGCATATTTGGGAAAGACAGAGAACATAAAATCTGTTTAGGAATATCGGTATTTCCATTAAGGTATCATTTGATGGAAGCGGTTGGTTGATGGATAACATTGCAGCATCATTTCCTTTTTTTCTTTCTTGCTGTTCAGCCTAATACTGTCTAGTACTGTTTAACACACTCTGACTGAGGCAAGGTTAAGCTGACAGCTATGTTTTCCTTTTGTGTCTTTATTAAAATCAAACGTGTGCAAGGCTTTTTTTT
This sequence comes from Staurois parvus, assembly GCF_062004578.1. Taxonomy (NCBI): domain Eukaryota; kingdom Metazoa; phylum Chordata; class Amphibia; order Anura; family Ranidae; genus Staurois; species Staurois parvus. The sequence goes on along the minus strand of NW_028317901.1, from coordinate 3,665,254 downwards.
TTTCATTTTTTTTTCTTTTTCTCCCATCATATCAGAATTCCAGATGCCTTGCGTTCTACAGTGCTTGATGAGGGGGATAAAGGCAGATTTGCCTAAAGTTACAAAGAGAGTAGACAGTGGGATTTAAACAGGTTCGGGACTTCAAAGGCTCTCACACTGCTGTTACCTACATCAGCACAAGGATATGAAATAATCTTTTAATTTCAAGTATCTATCATCCAAAGCTGCTCTAGTTCTATGTATGACTCTTGAGCGGTCTGTACAATCTCTTTGGCCCTCTTATGTTGCTGGCTGCAGATTTAGCTCAATGGAGTTAATACCATGGCATTTATCATAGAATCTGATGGAATGGTAGAGTGGAGGTGGTGCTTTTTGATTGGAAACACCTATGATTCTTATTGCTGTTCTATGTCAGGTTCAATATGCATAATGTGTGTCTGATATTTGTTTGCATATTATATGTGAATGAGCAGAGCTGACATGATGCAATACACTGCATTTCCTCTGCACTGTCATACACTAACACCATTTGTTTCAGATGAAATCACTCCATCTGTACCCCATCTGTTCCCCAAGTGTGCTTGTGGTTTCTTTAAAGGGATCTGTGATTTTTGTTTTCTAGTAATTATCTTGATCTTTTCCAAATTGCATTCTGCAGATTACAAAATTTCGTTAGGGAAAGGGTTCGCTTGAACTCCTCGGTTGCACCATTATTCTGTGTTGTTAAAGCGGAACTTCACTCTCTAAGTCAACATTGACTATTTTAAATCCTTATGCTGCTAGCATTAGCAAATAGCTAGGAAAATATATTATTACTTGTCTTGACCCTTTTTTTATTTAATATTTCTTCTAGGGTTGCACCGATAAAAAAAAAATTTTATCGGCAAATCACATGCAAAATGGCTCAAATCGCACTGCAATTCATACTGCACCCTCAGGGAAACCTCATGTGATTCAAACAGGAATTGCACCGAATTCCTGTTCAAATTGCAGTGCTATTTTCAGCCCATTTAATTTTGTATTATTATTATTATACAGGATTTATATAGCGCCAACAGTTTGCATGGGCTCAAATCACACCACAAAGGTATTGATTTCAGGTATCTGAGCATTTTACACGAGTAGGAAAAGTGATTTCCCAGCAAAATAAAGCATGGAGATATGGATGCATGGAGTTTGCTTTGAATATCAAAAATGAATTAAATAGCATTTTAGGTGCTCAGATGAAGTGTAGTTCTGCTTTAACATGTCTTCAATGTGTCGTTGATAATTGTACTGTGACTGTACCTGTTTTACGCAATGGCTATTTGTAGGAGAGGTTTTATAGGCTTTGGTGTGTTTATTGCCATCCAGTCTTGCATGTGTAAATATAGATAACTAGCTCAGATGACCCTGGTGACACTTTGGAGGGATTTCCCCTCACTTCCTGTTTTGGCTATGGGACAAGAAGTGAAGGGAAATGTCACCTATGGGGCACAAATGGCAAAAATTGACAGGGGTTATAACTCTCCATTACACTGTCCAAAATGGGAAGGGGGGGAAGCAGCCAGTCCATGGAAGCTGCCATCTTGGCCTTTTGTATGACCTGCAATTGCCGTGGTGCTGCACATGTGATCAGTTATGACACCAGCCACTTGATGGCTTGACTACTTGGTTGAAAGAGCAAGCAACTGTTCATGGCATGCCTTGAATGTAATAGTTTTGGGAAAACATTAGATCTATGGGAGCAGGGCCCTCCTAACTCTCTTGTATTGAACTATGCTGCCTCCCTTTATATTGGCGCTATATATATATCCTATATAATAATATGGGTAGTTTGAAGTCTACAATGGTCTTTCTGACAGTTTTATTTATTTAAAAACTAAAATGCATGTAGAATAATTTTACAAAGACTGCAGCAGCTGTGCATGGCTACCAATCCTCTTCCACATTCTGCGTGTTCCGTTAAGCTTTGAAAATGAATAGGTGAATGGTTGCCATTGCACAATTGCTCTGACTTCTGTGAAAATTCCCTTTTGTATTTTTAGTGAGTTCATGTTTCAAGTCATTATTGTGGTTTTTTTTTTTTTGGTTTTTTTTTCCTTCATGGTTTTGATATTTTGTTAACATTTTAATGTGCTGCTTGTTTTTGCTATTATATTAAAAGAAATCTGGAGACAAAGGCCAGTGTTATTGATCTTATAAAAATGCTAGTTAACTAGAAGAAGTCAGATGACGGGGAACATTTATCATTTTGTCATACAGCTTGGTGATGCTAAACAGGAGCAGCGAGACAGATTTACTACAAGACCTCCTTATGTATGGGGATGTGTATAGGCATTAAATATGACTAGTGTTTAAAAATTTAGCATTTTTCCTGTGGTTGTGGAGCTGCAGATGGGGGTGTACAGTGTTTAATAGTTTAAATTGTCGTCTGCCCTTGTATTCATGTAATTGTCAATGCTTCATTACACCTGCATTTTCCATTTCACGTACAGACTGCATATTTCCTGAATGTGGCACGTCTAAATTGGGGAAAATGCGCCGTACACCTGTGCAGGTAACCGCCAATGCAACGAAGCATCTGTTTTAGTACAAGTACTGGGGCATACAGCCATTTACTAGCCACAAGAAAACCTCAGTTTATACTAGGCATGGTTAATGTCTCTATATACATCCATGTGCATGAGGATTAAGCGTTCAGCTTGATTCATGAATTCCTCCCTCTGCTGTTCGGGAATCAGTACTGTGACAGGATAAATCCTGCCCCTAAACGTGTTAATTGTGCATCTTTTTTGATTGAAAATCTCTCATCTCCAGTGCTAAGTCTCAGACCTCTGCAAATTGGCTTTCCAGGATTCCAGATGCAGGGGTAGTAAATGCTGTATACTGTTGCAAAGACCTTGCTGAATTAGAGGCAGCCTGATTTGCATTTAATATCTCTAATTTTGCTTGATGTACACCCCAAGGAGTTCTGGTTTACTCCTTTGATCTGTATGTTTTGAATAATTGACTTAGGAAGTTCTGAACCGGACTGAGCCAGTCAATCAGTATGCTTAGGAAGTCAGCATTGACCGTAGTCTGTCAGGAGGTTAGAGGGTGCAGCAGGGGCTGAACTGTGTCAGAGATTTGTGAACACCGCCAATAACTTCACAGGGATCAGGATTTACATGACTGTCATCTAAACCAGCGCCTCAGCCAAGAAAGAGAGGATACTGACCCTGGGTAGTGCCTGAACAAAAATGATGCTGTCCTTCTGGAGAGAAAAACAGAAGACATTGTCTGGGGATTATTGTGCAAGTGTCACATGCGCACACATTTAATACCTTTCACAAATCTCACATTACTTGGCAGCATTTAGATTAAAATGTACACCAACCAGTCATACCATTATGACCACAGACAGGTAAAGTTAATACAATTGATTACCTCATTACAGTGGGTAAGTGGAAAGTGGATGGGATATATTGGATGACAAATGAACATGTCACAAAAGTTGATGTGTTTGAAAGCTGAAAAAATTGGCAAGTGTAAGGATTTCAGAAATTTTTGACAAGGGCCACATTGACTTGATGACTGGGTCAGAGCGACTCCAGAACTGCAGCTTTTGTGGAATGTTCTGGTCTGGCATGCTCATGACCTACCAAAGGTGATCCAAGGAAACGTGTACATGTTTAATAAACATTTTGGGCCCGAAGAGTGCATAAATCCACAAACATATATTTTCTGAAAGCAGACAGCCTAGAAAATAAAATAGTGGTAGTTCCCATTTTATGTGTCACATATTACCACAAAAGTCTAGGACATGTAACATTTCCGTAAAAAGCACACTAAAGTGAGTTGTAGGGCAAAAATGCAACAAGTTACCAACATTTTTGGTAAAATATAAAAGATGAGGTTGCACCAAGTAAGATACCCAACATGTCAAACCTTACATTTGTGTGTGCCAGTGAAATGGCGACAAACCTTTGTACCCTATATTTTGTACCCTATAGGCGATGCGTCAAAAGTCCCCTATTGGTCATTAGTTTAGCAGTATGGAGGAGGTCTTGTGCTAGAATGATTGCTGTCATTTCGGTGTGCACGGCAATATGTAACGTATATCGCAATCAACCTTTTTGGGTGTAACTCTTTTATTGCAAGTAAATTTGTTTTTGTTTTTTCATCACAGGGGACAAAAAGTCCTCTCTGTGATGAGTTTTTTTGGTGACTGTGCTCCACTGAATGTAATGCAATGCAGGTCACATTGCAATACATTCCTTCCCAGAAAGTGATACGGGGACCTGGAAGTGACACCATACACATTGCTTTGGGGGTCATCAACAAGAAGTGGAGGAGAGTGGACGTGTCCACTCTCCTCCCTCCCCTCTACCCACCAGGATCTACTATGCTGTTCTGGGCCCTCAGATGGACAAGTGAAGCCTGGAATATATGGCTGGGGCGCAGCTACCAGGGGGATGTGTGGAAGCAATCCAGCCGATTGCTTCCACCTGACAGGCAGGAGTCAGCTTGTCAACTGCCACTGGATTATGTGTAACCGCCCCCCCTGCGGTCAGATCCTTACAGCATAGGGACCTGGTAGCAAAGGGGTTAAAGGATCTACTACTGCCAGCTTGGTGCCAGAACCCATAGCATACTTTCAGAGGTCTAATGGAGACCATGCCTTGATGGGTTATGTTGGGGTCATAATGTTATGACTGAGCGGTGTTTATCTGATGCAAGGTCAGACAAATCCTATCGGACGAAAGATCAGCCCTTCTTTTTTTTTTTTTGCATGCCTGTCTCCCTATTGAAAATGAAGAGGTTACTCAAGTTCTGAAATTTCTCGTGCAACAGATTAGAATTTTGAAAGTGATGTATTTTCAGACAAAAACTGTACTAACTAAACGAAAATCACATGATCTGGTATCCTACGAAAAAAAGTTGTTTGTCACTTCGGATGAACTGTCGTGTTTAGCTGTTGAAAGCTGTGTACTAATTGTTTTTTATTGTATTGTAACTGTACGGTCTCCCTTTTTATATTGTAATACATTGCGCAAACTGTTGGTGGTATATAAATCCTGTATAATAATAATCGTTCGATCGCTTTGAAAGTGGTATTTTTGTCTGATTTTCTGATCGTGTGTACAAGGCATGTACTTGGGTCACAGTACTTGTATAATTCATGTGTATCAGGTTTTACATAGGTGAGGTGGTAACATTGTACCCCATGCTGCTTTTAGAATTAACGCACACGTTTTACCTGTGTCTTTAGTCTACATTTACTGTCATGGCAAATTGGAGGTGATAATGAACATGGAACCTATCACCAGACAATTCATCCCATTAGGCATGGCATGTGCTGTGCCAGATGAGATGTCTGGTCGGCTGCTCTGCTCTTTGTGTGTATTGTATCTTCTTGTAAAATGAAGGTAGCACTGAAGACCCATGCCTGTTCTTGCTGTGGCTGTACTAGATGGAGAGTCTGCATCTCTCGTCTTCTCCATTTAAAGAAAAAAAAAATGGCTAGAGCTGTAATGATTTTTCTTATCCTTGTCTTTGTAGTCTCCTGGTCAGCCTGCAGGTGACCTATTCGGTTTTCATAGTAATGTGTTATGATTATGTATGTTTTTCTAAATGATTACCCCTGGAAGCAGTTTGTATACTGTATAAATTTAGATCTTGCTCTGAAGGAGTGGATAATATTGGTTGTATTCTACGACTGTATTCAGAGTATTCCCAGCCATGCATTTAAACGAGGGAAGAAAGGAAATTATTATGACTGGCTGTGCCCTAAGCATGCGTGTCAGTTCGTCCTTCATCACTGAAACTTAGGAATTTCAGCCATGTTCAGCCTTAATCACTGAGAGTTTGTAATCCATGTTTAAATAGATACTGTGTACTATGTGAAGTTCCTCTTTTCTTTTTATTTCCTTGTGAGCGGAACTAGAAGAAAAAAAAAAAAAAGTATTGCACTGCTGTTTTGATTTTTTTTTTTTTTCTTTTAGATAGCCTTGAAATCACGACAGCTCTCTCATTGTCTGTCTGACTTCATACACATTACGCATTCTGTCTGAACTTTGATTCAGTCTGCTGAAAAAGCCTACCACAATATGGCTATGTCTAACCACACGTGTGTGTGTGTGTGTAGATAGTCCAATCCTTCCACGAAAATAGAAGAAACCACAATTTTCTCTGAAATAAGCATTTGGCCTACATCATTTGGTGAAAGCATCTGACAACAGTATTTACTACAGATCAGACTTTACTAGTAACTTTTGTTTCACTAAAATATTTTAAACAAAACACATGGAAATGGCTTAGCGAACAGTGATTGAACTCTTAATTTGTTGTCTTGTTGCACAGCCTTTAGTCATTCACTGAAAACAGGCAATTTCTGCAGCTCTCAGTGAGACTTATGCACATAACAGGTAGTTTGGCCCAATTTCCTTGAGTAAACGGCTGCAGTTGTTTGGGGTTTGAAGGGTCCTTTCCCCAGACTGCAAGTTTCAGCTCTTTTCATAGCTGTTCAATAGGATTCAGATTAGGGCTTATAGACCACTTCAGAATAGTCCACTGTTTGTTCTTCCCTATTGAATGCTTTTAGCTGTTTTTTGGGTGTTTATCCTGTTGAAGGACCCATGCCCTGCAACTGACATGGAACTTCCAACGCTGGGGAGTATGTTTGACTCCAGGGTTTCTTGTTAATTTTTGAGATGCCCTGCATAGGTTCAAAGAATTTTGTGCCAGATGCAGCAAACCAGGCCCAAAACATAACTGAGCCTCCTCCATGTTTCACAGTAGGTACAAGGTCCTTTTTCTTTGGGAGCTGTGCACATTGAGCTGATCTGAATTAAAAATCTCCAGTTTTGCCATCTGTCTAAATGACATTCTCCTAGGAACATGGTGGCTTGACAATATGCATTTTTAGATAATTCCAGTCTGGCTTTTTTGTTCTTTTAATTCTTGAGTTCTCCTGGGTCTTCTTCCCTTAAGGCCACTGTTGTTCAAAAAGCAAGGGATAGTGTGATCAGATGTACCCTGACCTTGGCATTCAGTTTGTATTTCTCTGGAAGTTTTTCAAGGCTCTTTATCTATCTTTCACACCATCCTTTTCAATCTGGAGTCAATTTTCTTCTTGCATCCACATCTAGGGAGGTTGGCTTCACTAAACTTCTCAATCATTTCCTGTAATCATGGAAGCACCAAGCTGTTTGGAGTTGGTCTTCTAGCCTTTGAAATTCTGGTCTATAATGTTTTTTGGTCTTCAGACAACTCTCTCCTTTGATATCATCATGTATACCACAATGGACATGAACCAGGGACAGCAAACAGTGACCACTTTTCTCCATTTCAATAGGACTGATTTACAAGATTGCAAATGCTGCAATACTAATTACAGAAAACATTTTGAAATATTCCTATACTCCAGTTATTGGCAACCTTCCAACAAATCTGTCCAGGCAAATTTAGAATCTTTTTGTAGGATAGGCCATCATTTCTCTTTTCACACTTTTTTCTTTGTTTTACGCCAACATACCAAAAGCATACAGGTGTACATGATACAATTGCTTTTAATTTCATCGCTTTCAAGGAAAATGAAGCATTGTTTCAATGAACAGTAAGGGCACTGACAGTTTGCCCATGTCTGGACGTCATGTCGATTCTCCTGCAAAAAATGGCTTTTATGATGATTGTGTACAAGCATACGACACGATTTCTGTTGCTGTTTTAATATACAAGCAAGGTGGTGACTCCCCAATTGTTTTTTTTTTTTACTTTTTAGCCAGTTGAAAAACTAAAGAACCACACGTATGATAAGTCAGTACAACTAAATACAACAGTGGGTGTGTCTTCATTTTGTTTTTCCCCTTTCTCCTGACTCTAAGGCTTCATGCACACTAACTTAAAAAAAATAAATAAAGACAAAAAAAAAACGGCTTCCAGAGAATTAAGGTTTGCTTGTAGAAGCAACTAATGTTATCCTATGTGCCCATGCACATTAGGTAGTCTAGAGTCATTTTTTTAAGCTCTGTGTTTAGAGGCAGAAATAAAACCCTTCTGTTTTGCTTTTTGACACGTTTTTCTGAAAGAAAAAACGCTAAATGTTCCCAAACGATAGTACTCATTGTTTTTTTGGTTTTTTTTTGTTTTGTTTTCCTTCCTTCCCCAAAGCAGTGTTTTTTTTGTTTTTTTTTTAAGCTAGTGTGCATGGAGCCTAAAGTCCCATACCCACAATAAGAAATTTGTACTAGGAGTGATTGTACGGTAATCTGATCATTAGTATACAGGTTTCAAGAGGCGGCCATGACCGTTCATGTGACATTAACTAAAGCGACAAAAAGATTTCTCATATGATACCAGATCATACGATTTTCATTTAATCAGTACAGTAGTCGCCCAAAAATGCATTACAAATACAATACATTACATCACTTCTGAAATTCTGCTGTATGAGAATTTTCATAAGTTGAGTAACCACTTTATTTTCAATATGGAAACTAGAATGCAAAAAACAGGACAATCAATCGTCCGATATTCTCATGTGTGCTAGGTAGAAGTGCTGCACACTCCTCCACTTTCATTTTATCCGCCATTGCATTAATATTTCAACTGCAGCAACAAGACTGTATGTTGGTACTTTCTGGTCTCAATATGAAAGACGCATGTTCCCGGTGAAGTAGTGTTATGCTAGCAATTGGCATTCATAAGTGGAAATGAAAATGAATTGTCAAACAAATTTATTTATTTTTGCATAGTGCTATGGACATTGTGCTAGGCCCTGTTCACATATCGTGTAGTGGGGTTGAGTATTCCCACTGCATGATTTTCACAGCATAATTGTAACGCAGTTCTGCACGTCTCGTTGGATTAGCTCATTAATTTGAATGGGCTGCCCTATGTGTATTGGTTCCAAAAAGAAGCTCCTTTTGCGTACCACGCCTTGCTGCAGTCCCAGCAAAATTGCATTGTGTTTGGGTTGCCATTAATGGATAAAGGCACCCAAACGCGCATTGTGCGTTTTGGGTGCAATTGCCAAGCGATTTGGAATCACGGGCAGAATTGCAGCAATTCCAAATCGCGAAGTGTACATAGGGCCGAAGTGATATCACCTTTGCTAGGCCTTTCTACATTTGTGCGCGCACACACCCTTTGCTGGATTTTGTTCCTGGTCAATGTAAACTGTGAGTTACTGTAGGCTTTGCTTCCAAAACAAAAGTTATTTGCCTGTCGTGCTGCAACAGACTTTTGCCATCCAAGGGAAAATACAGAAAAGCTTCTGATTGAAAAATAATTAATAGATGACTGTAATTGGAAGAACAGACATTTCATATTTGTGTGCACTTCATTAACAAATAGTCAAGTGGTGATTCCTCTAAAGATGTAAATGAATTGCTAGTATAGTAAACATCCTTTCAGCTGTACATGGTTCTCCCACCTATTTTGCAGTGTGTTTTAAGAATTTTAATGCTAATTTTTTTTTTCTTTTTTTTTTTTTTCTTGTATTCCTCCATAGGTTCACTCTGTAGTTGACTAAAGCTAATTCTCAAGTGTCATCGCCTTTCAGCTGTTATGTTACACCTTTTACTTGTCTGTGTTTTGTGAATCAGAAGCTGCCAGGCAGCATCAACACTTCCTGGCAGGTCTAATACACCGAAGCATGTCTTCACAAAAGAGGTGTGCTGCTCTGTTTGTATGCCGAGTTCATGGCTGTACAAAGAGGAATTGAGCTGAAAAGCTCAAGAAAAACGCTTTCCTATGTATGTTTTCACACTGTGGTGTTGCGGTGAGGTGTAAAAACTCCTGCTTGCAGCATGTTTGGTGAGTAAAATTTAAAAAAGATGCCCCAATAGCGCCTCTTCCCATTGAAGTCAATGGGAAACCGCCTGAAAATCGCCTCCGGGAAGCATTTTTGGTGCAGTTTTTAAGTCGCATGTCCTTTAAAAACGACCAAATTGCTGTAAAAACACTTGTGTTTTTGCGGTGGATCTTTGTGAAAGTGGCCTTAGCTTCCCTGAGAGAGTCCAATCCTCTCATTTGTGTCTCACACGTTCCCCTCCCAGACACTGAAGCTCACAATGGGAGAGTTTTAGCCACAGTGGCAGCACTGTCAGAAAGCAGCGGGCATGACTAGGTGTGGCCAAATGCAAATTTGCAATCTGCAGGTTTGCAAATCAGCAGTGATCATGTGGATGGCCATACCCCTTGCAACAATTTTTTCATCCCATTGTAGTGCAAGCAGCTGCAGCCTACATAAGAACAGCAAAGCTGCTGTGACTTCATGAACATTGCCGGACCAATGTGATGTGACAAAAAAATCCATACCTGGAATTCGGCTTTACTATGGAGAGATATTGGGTGTCTTTGCTATTGATGACAACACATGCAGTTTTCCAGCACATAAGTAAATATAACTGCATAAAAGATGTACCTATTGACATTCCTATCTACAGTACAGTGCTTTATGTGATACACATGCTTAGGAAGTGGCAAGTGTTTGCAGAAGGTCAGAAAGTTGACTGAGAAGCAGCTGTCAAACTTCAGCCAACCTCTATCTCCCTGGATCTGGAGTTCTTCTCATGTATTGTAATTTTGTTTCCATCTTTTATCCTAGCAAGGCAAGTGACACATTTGCTTGGCTTCCCCCTCGCAGCATATATACATATTCACTAAGTAAAGCTAAAAAATATTTTATAAACCTGCATGTTTTTGTTTTATATTGGAACACTATTAAAAATATGTATTTTGTGAGGTTAATTCATGATGGTAATAATTTTCCACTTGCTTTTGATTTACGGTTTCCCCACGTTTCCATGCAGTGGCAGATAGAGGTTTGAACAAACAAAATCGCACAGCCAAGGGTTCTTGAACAGGTTACTTTTTATTCACACAAACACGATGGGCATGTTAGGGATAGAACTAGCAACTGTTAGAAGTGTCTTGCTGGGCAGTATGTGCCGGGGAGATATGCAGAATACAAGAGAGAGGTGCTGTATAGTCCTCATGCACACTGGACGTTTTTACAGCGGCCGTTTTTGGCTTTTGACAGTTTTTTTTTTTTCTACAGCCAGTAAACTCCCCAGCATGTTATCCTATGTGTCCATGCACACAGAGACTAATCAGCATTTTATTACAGGGGTGTTTTTTGGCTGGGAAAAAAAACAGAACTAGTGGATTTCTAGAGGAGGTTTTTTTTAGTTGTAAAAACACGGTAAATTGTGGAAAACCGGCGTTTTTGGACTTTTTTTGGGGGGGGGATCCCGCTAAAACCACAAAAAAACAGCTAAATCTAATGCAAAAACGCTGAAAAACTCACATTTTTAACGTGACTTTACCCAGCTACCGTTACCGGCATTATTAAAACGCCCCGTGTGCATGGAGCCTTATAGAGTCATCTTTATTTCTATTGTGCCAATCAGAGTTTGGGAACAGAGGGTCCTCAATTGCATTTGTGCAGAAATATGAACAGGCACAGGATGTTTTGGGTTTTTTTTCTTTTTTTTTTTTTTTTCTTTCAACCCAGTGGGTTGAACTAAAAAAAGGCTGAGGATCTCACCATACAAACTATGTGATGTTGGTACAGTGATTTCCCTGCTGCACTGTTGTATTTTGACAGCCATTGGCTGCAAGCACTGGATTGGCTGCCGATCAGTAGCGGTTTTTCCAGTATGCCCATTTGACAAAAGCTGGACAGGCTGCTGTACAGTCTGACCGAATGTCTGTTGAACCTGAAGATATGTGGCCCGTGTGTACCAACCTTAAGAGTGTGTGTGAGAGAGTGAAACGTTAGTCTTCATGCCTACTGCAGCTCAAAGAAGCTGATCCTACACAAGTTTGTGCTGTTTTGAGCTTTATTTTTTTTTTCCCCTGTGCCTGATAACGTTCCTTCATTTTAGCCTATGGGGGAGACTTACTAAAACTAGAGCACTCAGAATGTGGTGCAGTTGTGCATGGTAGCCAATCGGCTTCTAATTTCAGCTTGTTCAATTAAGCTTTGACAATACAGTCTGGAAGCTGTTTGGTTTCTATGCAGAGATGCACCAGATTTTGCACTCTTCAGTTTTAGTAAATCCCCTACAATGTGCCCATGTACACTATAGGTGTTTTCTGGAGTTTAGTGGCAGAAAGGAAACACTCAGAAGTGGGGAAAACCCCCCACAAACGCATTACTGCGAGTTCTGGCCAATAAAATGCATGAACACCAGACGTGGGAACATGCGTTTATTCGCATGCAAATCTTGTCTTTTTACCGCATTTTTTTTTGCCAAAAACTCCTGTAGGGGGGAAAATGTTTTTGAAATTCAAAGTGCATGGAGCCTAGATTAGCAGAGTAGGTAGAGAAGAGCTGCAAAGGCCATGTAAAAGTGTAAACTTGATTATATGAAGGAATGTTTGCGTCATACTGATCAGAAATAGGTGTTCTTCTGTAAAGATTTGGAAGTGGGTAGTGAATACTGAAAAATGAAGGTGGGAGGAATGTACTGGGGTTGTAAAGCTGCATGTACAGCACCTCCAGTGTTAGGAAACAGAGTGCTCTTCTCATAGACGGAGGATATAGGAGGAACAGTTCTGAGGACTGGAGAACAATTTCACTGATTCTGTGTAAGCTGGAAGTGTGTGCTGGAAACTAAGATCTCACTGGTCTGTATGCTGAATCCCCCTTCAGAAATTTGACATTTTGCTTTAATACTTTATAGGATGGAAGAGAGAATAGAATGAATTACGTTTTATTTAAAGAAAAAAACTGTTGGTGTGACTTATGGGATCCATTCTCACCTATGTACACGCTTTGTAGTACACGTGTGTTGATGTACACACATAGGGGTAAATGTGTTCCAATACTTTCCCTTAGTAAAACACTCAACTAAGACCCATGGTGTGAAGCAGCCACATAGGAAAGAATGGAATTTCTACTTAAAATTAATTTTCATGCAGCAAATAGATTTTTTTTCTGCAAGAAAATGGACAATTGTGAATATGCTCTTATAGTTTGTCTCAAACCTTCCCCTAATCAGCAATCTGAATATGAGCTGAAAAAATTTACTTTTTATTGTATTTTGGTTCATTCAGCCCTGAGATATTCACAGCACCCAGTCAGACAGAGGAAGAGACATGATTTTTCTCTGCTGCAGTTTCAGGATTCCTCCCTGAACCTGCTGTTTGGACAGCGAAAAGAGAAGTAGCACATTGATGATTTTATCTGTCACTCTGCACGTTCCTCCTATCAGCATGTATCTTTGCACTGCAACACACCCGATTGGCTTTTTGTTCTGCTTTTCCTGCCCTTAGTAGGAATTCTGCTATACAGCTACTGCAAGAGGCCAGTGCCATGTCAAATTCAAGTACTGCACTGCTTCTATTAAATACATACTGTAAGAATATAGAGCTGCATATATTTCCCTTTATATCTGCCTGGATTTTAGCTGTAAACCAGAGGTTGATTTCTGTGTGACAAGCATAATAACAGGCATCTGTCTTCTTTTAAATATGACTTGTACTTCTAAAAGTTTTTAAAGTGAAATACAAGTTTGCTTTAAAGGAAACCTGTAGTGGAAAAAAACTGTAGGCTGCTACTGCTGCCCTTTTCTTCTAAAAATGTTAATTATTTGGCCGTCATGCTGATCCATTCTATGGTTTTTCAGTGAATACAAGGCATTTCTGACTGGACACACACACCATTTCTTCCCATCTTGTCCAATAAGAGAACTTATATTCACTAAAAAAAATATATATAAGGTGTTCTCTAAATGATGCAGAGCAAGTGACCCCTTGTTTGCAGAAGGTAAGTTGCTGCAGCAGCACTCAGAAGATTATGGCTCTCCCTGTATGTAGGGTGAACTACTACAGTCAGCTGGTCTTCCTTCTGGGTGTGTGAGCTCTGGCTTTTTGAATGGTTGAGCTACAATAACTCCCCTTTCAGAGTGCTCTGCATCGGTGACACCAAAGGCTACAGAAGTAGTAGTGAATACCTCCTAAACTTTTGCACGTTTAGGAAATATTCCTTGTACCTACAGAAAAGTTTTATTATAAGCTTACCTGTAGGTAAAAGTGAGTCAGCGGTGTTTACTGTCACTGTGTTGTGTTTTTTCTTTTTTTTTCTTTTTTATGCTGTCTTAATGCATTATGCGTTTTTTTTTATTTTGGCTAATGACAAACTATTCGTTGATGTTGCTAGGCAGAGGTGTCTGTTGTGTCAAATGCATGTATATACGGTTTTGATGCAATTCCATTCTATGGAGCCAGATACACATCTTGCTGCGTGTACAAAATAAATGGCTTCTGCACTTTACAAATGCATTGCAGGAAACAGTATGTAAACAGGACCCATAGGAAATGAGGTTAAATGGATTGTAGTATGTTTCTACAGATCTGCAAACTCACTAAAAAGGCGAACATAGCCTAGAATTAGTAATCAATTAAAAGGGGATCACAGATTTGGGAAAAAAAAACATTTAGTTGCTATTTGTTGCTCTGCAACTTAGATTAGGGCTTGGAGCAGCCATTTACTAGATTTCAATCTGAACAATTAAATGCCGTGTAGAACTGGAGGAATCTTGTGAAACGCCCACAAAACTATAAGGAGTGGAAACTGATAAAATCGTTAGTGCGTTCACAGAAACCTCCCTCCTCAATAAATTTCCACGTCTCACAGGTATAGCATTAAATGATCCTTAGAAGTTTATGCCACTAAGCAGCACTGTAGTAAAGCAGATTTATAGTCTGCTATAAAGTCATAAGAAAGAAAATGCATTCCTTTCTAGAAAAGGGAAAGGAATATTGTCTTTTAGCCTGCTAATAAATATAAAGGGCGTATGTCTCTTCAGTACAGCAAGAAAGGAAAATGTAGCCATTTTGTTGATTCTGAAAACTTTATGCCATTCTGTTGAAGTGCCCAGATATGTCTTGCATTGTAGCAGCAAATTGGTTACAAAATAAAACCTATTGTGTTAAACTTAGAAGAATTTTTACAAAAAAGAACCTAAGCTAATGAGGTGATTATCCTGTGCAGATAGGGCCATCTCTAACCTAGGTTTATAGTATGTTTAATGGGATGAAGAGAATTCTGTCTGTTTAAAATCTGAGAATTTCATGCTATGCAGTTGTTGAAGAATGGCTTATTTTGTATGTAGTCAGTAGCATAAGATATTAATGAATACTGGATTCTGAACATATACCTCCTGCAAGGTAACAGTGGACTATGGCTATTGGTAGAGCACAGCATCTGTGTTTAACTTCATAAAACACTGTCATTTAGTTTAAAGAAATAGTAAAGTAACATTTTAATAAAATCGGATTCTCCTGCAAGTTAATGACATAATGTGAAAAACAAAGCCGTCCAGAGGTGTGCGGTCACCGCTGACAGGGCTTCCATCTTTACCTAGTCTTCCTTCTGGGACTGCAGGGCTCCTGCCGTTTGAATGGCGGAGCTACAATGACATTCCCACGCATGCGCACCGGAGTCACGGCCGCGGCACAGAGCTCTGGATTAACGGCACGCTTAGGAGATACTCATTTTTTCCTACAAGTAAGTTTTATTATAAACTTCCCTGTAGGTAAAAGTGATAAAGTGGAGTGGACTTTTGTAGCTGTGACATATCCCACCAACCTCAGGACCTGGATTTTCTTCCGTAGAGATTTGCCATTATAGAGCCCATCTGTTCTGCCACCTTCAAGTAGAATCTGGGGGTGGTGAGAAGCCTAAAGATAGTGATTCACTCTTGCAACATTTATAGTGCTGTACTTGGATGTCATTCTACTACGTTCTTAAACAGCAAGGTGGCTGTGAGCAACCAACTCAAATTCAATTTTGTCTTCCACATGCATTGTTTATGCCTCACATGTTTATGTCCGTATTCTGGACACCTTTCATACTGCTAAAGGACCTCTACAGCTACCGTTAACAAGTGGGGCTACCAGGCTAGACAAGTTGCCAAGTGCTCACCAAGAGCCTTGTCAGAGGAACCGTACTGTGG
Organism: Staurois parvus; assembly: GCF_062004578.1. NCBI lineage: Eukaryota > Metazoa > Chordata > Amphibia > Anura > Ranidae > Staurois > Staurois parvus. Next base: position 3,649,322 of record NW_028317901.1, on the reverse strand, counting down.
TATGTACCTGACTTGGAGCTGTTACCGCAAGAAGGACCTTAGATCGGATTCTTTTGCTTTAAAAAATAAATAAAATTTTATATATATATATATTTTTTTTTTCATTTCAGCTGGTATCAGGCACCTACTGCTGATGTAAGTCCATGGCTGGTGGTGGGTATTCATGGTTCTTGTTTCCAATTTTCAGGCCTTACTGGAGTAGCATAAAAAAAAAATCTCCAGTATAAGGAAGGACCATAAAGTAAGTGGTACACTCTATATTTTATTTTCTAGTCGGTACTACAGATAACTAGTACAAAAAAGTGTTATCTTGGCACCTCCTGTAGTTCTATGAAAGTAGGAGCATATATGCCTTTCTCCAGAACCGGGTTCAGGAAGATGCCACACTGCTGCTCCGTTGGCCAGGTTCCTGGTGAGCACTTGGCAAAATGCCTGTTCTGGTATCCTGATTTGTTAATAGTGGAGGCTGGAGAGGTCCCGAACCAGTATGAGAGAGGTTGGTGCCCAAAACAATGAGAAGGGGCAATGCATATTGAGGCCAAAATGGGGTTTGGTATGGGACATGTGGAGGAAAGTTGAGATCTGTGACATCAGATCACGTCATATATTAATGCCAGACCATCTGTGTTTTAGCAACATGCATATAGAACATAAAACCCTGAGCATGTGCCTCCTACTAAATCTGCTTAATTTCCAGTTCTGAGTAGGGTGTACCATTTACCAACTGTTTAAAACGACACCTTGGGGAAATGAAACTTTGCAGAAGCAAATATTTGGATCCATGGCTTCTGTGATTGATTTGTATTTCAAATCCATATTCAAGTGATAAAAGGAGTAATTACAGAATGTAATTCATTTACCCTTCACTGTGCTGCAGGTTTCCATTACAAGAATCAAATTCTCTAGAAAGAAAGATGTTGACCTTTCATCAATTCAACATCTCTTGAATATGATATTTTCACCACCAGCGGCTGTCTCTGAATTACAGATAAAATGCATTTAACCCACACCTTGGAAAACTCCTAATTAGATTAGAGAGATTTTCATAAAAGAAAACCCTAAAGTGAAATAAAATAAAAAAAAGCAGCTGTTCATTATCCTCTGCAAGTGAAAGTCTGGCACACCTTTTTAATTATCAGGAATTCCGTTGTAATCTTCATCCTATCATGTCTTGTGCAAGCAGATAATGTTCCAGTAACAGCCTGGAACCTGATAATTGCATACTGTAGGCTCACCAGTGCAAAATAAGTAGGTTCCCCACCCCCTTCTCTTAATTCCGAAATGAAAAATGCGGAAAAAAATTAACCTCTGCAATACCTGGCTATGTGCTAGAACTGTGTCAGCCATATACCATATCCAGTGTTTGTTCAGACAGACCTTGTCTGCTTTTCTTGGATGGAGATTTACATGGAGGGGGAAAAAAATCAGTGCTAACCACACTTTCTGTACCTACAATTCTCTGTGATAATGTTCTTTTTAGAATTTAACGCACTTTTGCTTTCAATTCTACCTTGTCTTGAGTTACAGTTGGGCAAGATGCCCAGTGTGTGTGTGTTGTGTTTTTTTTTTTTTCCCCCATTTTGTGGTTCCAACTCAAGCAAAATAAAGACGTACAGCAAAGCCACTCCTGGCACAGAGTCAAGGGCTCAACCCAAATACCGTCTGATCCTGCTCATCAAGAAAAGATGGTGTGTATTCAGCTAACAATATTGCCGTCAGCGTGATGTGCCACCCAGAATAAACATGTAAAAGCAGGCTGCATCCTACCACTGAGGAGAGCAGAAAAATTAGAGACTTTTTGTTATGGCATTAAAGTGTCACTAAACCCAGGACCCTGCACTCACTATATCTGGTCTTCCACAGTACATAGAACATGGAAATGCAATTATTTTAGTAAATATAAACTGCTAAATACCTTTTCTCATCAGCAGTAAGAGCAGTCCTGTGACTTCTATCAATGTCTGGCTGAGCACTGGTCAAACTTGTAGGAGGAGTTTTCATTCTCCTCAGACCTGTGAGGCTGCATGACCCCTGACCCTCTGTACAGTGCTGATTGTCCCTGTGCCGATAACATGCGCCCTTCCTCAAAAAACAAAAAAAAAGTTATTTAGCAATACACAGCAAATTGAGCATGTGCAGACTTGCCACTGCTTTTCTAACTATAGCAGATAGATTGTGGACAGTAAAAGAAGGGGAGGCTCAAAGAAGACAGGATCAAACTGCCTTTTTTACATAATGTGGAAGATAAATAAAATACACTTAGGTTCCATAGTGAATATAACAAGCATGCTTTTCTACATATATTGATTTTACTGTTGTGGGTTTAGTAACACTTTAAGGGTATGTACATACTAGGCCACAACTTTCAACCAACTTGAAAGCACAGGGCTTGCTATTCCACTTCCTATATGGCGACAGGAAAAGTTGTATCTCTCGTGCACCAACTCACTTAAAATTGGCTTTGTTTTGTCACACCCTCAGCTTTGTTCATTTACGTTTTGACAAAGAAACCTGCAAGCTGATTGGTTTCTATGCAGAACTGCACCAGATTTCTCCAGTTTTAGTAAATCCATCCCTGTGTATGTCCCCACGTACATTTCCAGCTTCGAGAAGGTGTTTTTCAGTTCTGCCTTTCCATTCCCATGTAAAAAGTTATTGGGCAGAAAACTGCATTTGCCGACATGAACAGATTTGTTTTGTATTTATATTTTTTTAGAACATGATTAATATTTAGCTTTTAAAACAAACCTGACTTGTTTTCCTCCTCTCTTTCACAACATAACTCCTCCCAGGATCAGTATTATTTACTGGTGAAACGAGGTGTCCTAGGATAGCATAGGGTGGCCTTTGCACTCAATGCAGAGCTTGTTTCTTTTGTATGTAAACAAAGCAGAGTCGGCTCCCCCCAGGAATGCTGAAACTTCCTCTCCTTGAGGCCATGCTACATAAACACGAACGCTGCAAATAAGAATCCAGATTTGTATGTTTGTTTTAAATATTGCTTGGTTGTGTTTCCAGCTTTGAATAAAATTCTGCATTATTTTTTCCTGTTGCAATAACGGATACAGGATTTTTTGTGTTGCGCCTTTTTGTTTTTGAATAAATGCTTATTTGTTTGACTGTTCTTGTACACCTTTGACATTCTCTGACACTTTCTTTTTATTGTTCTTGGCCATTAAAAGGCCATACACTAGCCATAAAAGCATCAGTGTAGATAACTGCGCAGGTGTTAAAGTGTTTCTAAACACACAACAAACATGTAATTTCGTTTTTTGCCAGTCCTTAAAGGCATAGTTCACCTTTAAGCAGCCCGTGGATTATCCATGGTGGAAGGAAAGAAAATCGCTGTGTTGATGGGGGAATCCCTCCCACAGCGCTATTGTTCTGCCTGTAGGGAGCCTTCCCTGTCGGCAAAACACAATGATCACTAGCTACAGCCATGATTGCGTGAATAAAAAAAATTGACAGGCTGCTTGTACCCAAGTTAATGGATTGACTTCAGTACAACTATCCTTCTCATAGATCAAATCTCAGCCTGTCGCTGCTGAGCCAGCCAAGATTCGATCCATCAATGGCTGGTTTTTAGGCCTTGTGCACTGGATGTTTATTCATCCGCTCCTAGGGGCGTCTGAGTTTCTTGCTTGTGGGGTGTGGGTTTTTTTTTTTTTTTTGTTTTTTTTCTTCTCCTCCTTTCTTTCCTTCTTCTAAATGCCCCTGCTTGTTGGCCTATGTGTCCATGTGCACATAGGCTTTTAACCTTCCTAGCGGTCTGATTGTCAGTATTTCTGTGCTCCAAAGCGGTACATTGTTTTCAATTAAAATATGTTGGTTTTTTATTGTAGGCCTGTAATTCTTAGGAATAACTCACTGAAATCTGATAAGATTTGAAACACGAAATCATAATATTATCATAAAAAATAGAATAATTTAATTCAATAATGTAATCAAACCAAAAACACTGAAATTTGAAATAGAGCGCCAAGTTCGCACATCACTGAGCTTAGTCGCAAAATTGTTTTCAGTGTCTGATGACGAATTTCCCCACAAATCATCACTCAATTCTGCAAGTAGTTCTAGTTTACTATCACTGTTCTCTAGCTGGTCTAAAACCGCTTTTGACCTAAAGAGACACTTTTTGGATGCCATGGACTTTTCTGACTTTTCTCAGTTTCCAGGCAGAAAGAATGGTAGAAATGTAGGCAGGGCACAGGACAAAGCACTCGGGACAAAATGTATGTGAAATGGTTTGATACAGTAATGTGATACTCTCAGATTTTAGTGTATTGCGGGAATGTCAAATTTTAAAATGTTTGAAATTCCCGCCGGTTCTGTCGCCCGTACGTCCCGATGCTTGCAGGGAATGGAACCGGAAGATAGATGCCGGCATTGGCCGGAGGACATGGCCGGGGACGCTACAGGGGGGACATCACGGGACCGCAGGGCAAGGTAAGTGCTGGAGGGATCCCAGAGCAACGCTGTAGTGTAATCCCGAGTATAGCTCGGGGTTACCACTTCTGGTACTGAAAGTTAACCCCGAGCTACACTCGGAAAACCACCGGGGGGGTTAAAGGAGTTTAGAAGCTGAATAAAACCCACTGCCAGTGCGTCCAGGAACAGCAGCGTTTTGGCAGAAAAAAGTGCTTGACTCCTAAAAACATGACCAAACGTTAGGTGCATGTGTAGCGTTTGGGCGTTAATTCATTTCAGTAGCCAGAATAAATGATTATACTGGCCATTGAAATGAAATACTGCCCAAGCGCTTGACGCGTCTAAACGCTTTACACACTTGCTAGCACTAGGCGTTTTCTACCAAGATGCTGCTTTCAGGAGGAAAGACTTGTAGGAGAGTTAGCAAAATGTCCTATGGACAATGAGGTCTTACCAAGAAACCACCTATGCAGATAAAGAGTATCTGTAGATTAAAAAAAACAAAACAAAAAAAAACTGTGCAGCTTTTCCTGAACTTGAATAATACCCTTGCTATAGATGTAGGCCATTTATATACCTCCTGAAGCCTGACTGAAAAACTTTATCTACAGGCGCTTCTTACCTACATAGGCAGCTTTTTGGCAAAGGTGAACTAACCCTTTAAGCTGGCCATAGATGGATCAAAATAACGCCTGTTCAGCAGGGACTAGTTTGTTTTTGATCAGTGTCTGTGGCCCTCCTAGTTTGATGGGAGTTGACCCTTAGATCGACTTTTGGTGCGTGGATAAGGGGCAAGTTTGATCTTGCTATCAGAATACAATGTCCGGTGGAGAAATTCATCCATCCTCGATTGTGTGGATGAAGGAATCTGTTCAATTTTTTTCTTTTTCCGTTCATCCAGTGGATGTATGAAAATAAACCATCTATGGACCGCTTTATATGCATTGGCTACATTTGTTTTTCAGTTTAAAATGTTTTCAGCAACTACAGAAATGACCTGATAATCTTGTCATGTGTCTTTAACAGTTCTTGTGAGCTTGAAAGAAAGCAAAAAGAACCTTTTGTATTGTGTAAACTATGAGACCCCTCAGTCCACCATGTAATCATGGTGAACAGGGCAAGGTTGTATTACAAACTTGGATACAATGAAGGAAAAAAAGATTTGACATGAAGGAACAAGAAAGGGTTAACTGGACTACCAAGTCGCTACATGAAGGGATTTCTAAACTGCAATATAAGGCTCGGTTTACACCTATGCAGGCTGCGATTGATTCATTTTCCAGTGCTTTTGCATTTTTTTCACATGCTTTTTTTAATGCGTTTTGCATTTTTGGGAGAGGTCGGTTTTCTCACAGGAGAAAAAATGCATAAAAATGCAAGCACTGCATTTTTCATATATTTTCTGTGTTTCAATTGAAACTTATGGAACCAGAAAGCCAACTTGCTACAGGAAACAAAATTGCCTGACCCTTTCAACAAAATGCACCAGTTAAAAATGCACAGATGTGAACATGACTCATAGGAAACTATGCCAAATGGACTGTAGTGCATTTCTGCAAAACTGAAAATGCACTGAAAAATGCATAGGTATAAACCTGACCTAAAACCCAATTCAAGGCAAAAAAAGGGAATTTAAATAGTGCATTGTGTATCAATTACATTCCTCCTCAGTCTTGATTCCAAACACCTCTTCCTAAGACATCCTGCATTGTTAAGAAAAGTTGGCTTCCTCTGAGCCAAGCTAATTTCCTGCCCTGGGGATGGGGGGTTGCTAGTATCCTGGATTTGGATTTTAAGTTTTTTGGGGTTTAGAAATGCTTTCAAGAAAATGTTTTGATAGAAATATGTGGACTTGACTTTGTGGCTGTTGCGTTTTGAGTTTTCTTAAGGGCAAAATTGAACCCCATTTTATGGGAGATATACGTAATCCACTTATCCACTTATGCCAAATTGTAAAAACAGTCCAACCTATGCATTGGTGGTCAGACCCCAAGGGGAAGTTGGGGTGAAGAAGCATGCAATGATCCTTTCAGCAGGGACAAACAAGAAAAAAATGCTCTCTCCATGCACAGGTATGACCGGTTGCAGAAATCCAGACCAGGGAAATCAAGACCTGTGGAGTTTTATCTGTCCCAGTGCTGTCCAATCTGTTTGCTTGTGCTTTTTTTTAATTTTTTTTTTGTCCCATGAGAGGGAAAACCTCTGTACAGAATGAGGATGTAATTTGTCACAAGTGGCATACAGTATGATTAATTGATCTACATATTCATTCCAGATCGTTGACTTTGAAAGTATTGAAGCTGGAGAGGCAGCCTGACAGCCAAGCAACTTGCTTTTTGCAAAGCAGATCAACAATGACAGTCCCTGTATTTCTTTCATGGTGGTTTTCCTTTAGCCTTTGGTGATGAGTGCTGGGCTGCTATGTCAGCTCATTCAGCAAATTAGTGTATGGAACTGATTTGTTTCATGCCTAGTACTCACAATCAGAAAACTGGGCGAAAAATACTGCTTTCAAATCAATCATATGATAATCTGAGAGCTGAGCATGACAGTTCATACAAAATTATCCAAAGGGACAAACACAACATTTTTTTTCTTGTATGATTTTCGTTTTAATTCGTACGATATTTATCTGAAAAAAAAAAAAAATCTGAAGACCAAGACTGCGCATGCTCAGAAACGAAAGAATACATTACAAAAAGCTACAATATATTACATCAGTTCTGAAGTTGAATTCTGTTGTACGAGAATTTTGGTGACTTTAGTAACCTCTTCATTTTTGGTATGAGACTAGCATGAAAAAAGACTAATTCATCCCATATTCTCACCGTGTGTACAAGGCTTTAGTTGCAGGTTGAATTTGTGACCACAATCGTATAGGCAGTTTTATGATCACAGGTTGTAATTGACAGATCGAACTTTTATCATAACTGCTTGTGTAATGTTGTATATCTGGGGAATACTAGGCTAATGTATGGCTATTTTGCTCACAGTTAATGGATATTCATAACGCTGACAAAAATATTTTTAGTATATTAGGTTCAATGTTTTCCTACCCTTTGTTTGAGCTTTCCTTTGTTATTCTGAGTATTTGTGCTGATCTTACAGTATTTCATTCCTCTTAGGCCTCAGCATATAGATAGGTTTATGAAAAGCTGAAGAAGCCCTTTGAGTATAAGGCACTTTCATCACCCCTCATGGTGACTTTCACACCAGGTTTAAGCTGACTCTGCTGCCTGCGATAGATCTGTGTGTAGTCGTGGAAAATGCTGATAATTGTCTTGTCTCCTGATTAAGACACTGAGATGTGAAATTTATACTCCAAGGAGACACTCAAAAGGGGTTTTCTCTGTCAGATCCCCTAATGAAATCTGAATGGTGGAATGTAGGGGTATGATCACACTTATCGATGTGAGAATATGCATAAAAGAATACGTCTGCCTTGCATGTGCCGTTCATTAATTATACTTTGCTCTCCATAGATTATTGTTTAATTAAACCATGTGGTGGTTTTAATTACTGCCTTGTTCAAATCAGACCAACGGTTTATGCGCATTTCTTCATTAGCTCGTTTACATCGATCAATATATGGTATATAGATGATGCTGCATTTTGCATTGTTCGACATTGTGTTTTCATAATGTGGACATTTTTTTCTGGAGGGTTACAAAAGAGTAACTTCCCTTTTTTGTTGAAGGGGAAAAAAAACATTCCCCTCTGGGTGACCAATGTAAATTGCAGGGATTTTAACAAATTTTGTTGCAGATTCCGTCCTGATTCTGATCTGAAGAAAAAACTGTTCTTTCTTCTTTTGGATACTGATTCTGAATGGGAGTGATTCTTTATCAGCTAATGCACTAGCAGAACTCTGAGGAAAGTTGCAGTGTCAGCATCCCTTTGGAAGTGATTAACCCTTCAAAATCCATCAAATTTTGTTGAAGTGGATGCCTAAAATGTGACTTGTATCTTAGTGCAGACTTCTGGAAAAAACAGTGAGCCAATCGCACAAGAAGGAAATGACATTTCTGTTCCGTGCACAAACGGCATACAGAACGCCACCAGGTTGTCATATTTCATGTTACAGACAATTGCAGCAGATGCCCATTTGAAAAGGAAAAGTCATTTTTAATAACACTAAATTACAGTATGGCTTGTCACAATTCACATATGCTGTATTATTTTTTAATTTGCATTTATGTTTACTACAAAAGTGGAGTTACCCTACCACCAGCAGCTCGATTTTCTCTTGGTAGAAATGCATTGAAAGGCTGAGTGTCTGAACACTCCTGTATCCTGTTCTGTCTGGGATACCTGACTTTTGGTGGCTTGCGTTGGTTGTCTCCCAAACAGCTTTGTTTGCCTTCAATGTATTTTGGAGGCTTGGCCTCAGTAGCTGTCCTGAAGTGTAGTGAAAATACGAAGGCATCCTGACAGGCCTCACTTTAGCTACAGTACTTTTTTTTTTTGGCCGACAATTGCTTTCCTGAAAGGTTCTATGTATAACAATTCTGCAGCACTTTTGCATTTTATATAGGAAAGTGGGTATAATTCATGGTTTAGAGACCTGGCTGAGAGATGCATTAGTACAGGAAGCTTGTTGGGAGGAAGTTCTGCAGACAGCAGGACCATGCCGAGTCAATCAGCAGAGAATCATTTTAGAGGTGAATGGAATACAGGGTTGCTGGTCATTGTAGCAGAAATAGCAGGAAGTAAATAAACCATGTACAGTGTATTGGTGGAGTAGTTTATATTTCATAAGGGCTTGTCTGGATTATGTTCTTGTCAAACATTTTCAGCCTTGTATGTGTCGGGGTCTAAATACGTAGTTGATGAGTTGTAATGTGTGCTTGGGTACTGGAAAACTGGTAATGAATTGGAGTCATTTTAAGAAAAAAATGGAGCAAAGAAACAAAAACAGACCTGTTAACCAATCTGAATGCTTACTTCATTTTATCACCTGATAAAACTTGATCTGTAACTGGGAGAATTTGGTCTGGTCACGTGATCTTGCAGCTCTGGCTCCTCTGTGTGAGTGAATGTTGAATTCCCCCAAAGGCTTCCTTAGCACGGCCGATGTTGGCACTCCCTCCTTTATCCTGCAGCAGCCACAGACTCACACAGGGAAGCTGGAGCTGTAAGAGCAGGTGACTAGATTAAAAAAAAAAGGTAAATACACATCTTTTTTACACAGGGTATCCAGGATAGGTAGGGAGGGAGGGGGGCATATTTAAGAATAGTTGGTTTTAGGCTTTTCTTTCACTTTAACTCCTACACCAATCACCAGCCGTGTAGGATTGTTCATGCATGATACTCGCCCACCTCCGTTCTAAGAACAGCAGAAAGCTGGGTACACACAGACTGAAATTCAGCCTACCGAATTTTGATTTGTTTGTAGCTCTCCCTGTTTGACAGAAGCCAATGGTTAGGTCAGCTTCTGTTGAAGGATGTACTGGAAAATTTTCCTTCAATCAACCAATTGCCAACAGCCCTGAGTGTATTCTGATTGTGGGGGAGTCCCTTCTGTCAAACTTAGTGTCCCAGTGATGGTGGTGGTTTTTTTTTCTTCATCCAACTTGTGGATACAGGAATCTCATCCTTCTTCCTTTTTTTTATTTATTTATTTATTTATTTTATTCGGCTTTCTGGCTTAATGAGAAAAAAAAAATCTGTGTGCACCCAGCCTTATCCTGTAACTGGTTTAAGGCCAACTGATCCAATGTATACCCAATGTATACTTGCCTGGGCTCTCATGTTCTACCATGAGATCTTTTTTACATACTGAATTTTATTTGATCAGTATTGTCTGGTTTGTAGCAGTTTAAGTATGCATATCATACCTGAGGGACCGAAATGAAAACCATCACTGTAGTTGCGGCAGTGATTGTGCTTATCCTCTGGGTCCAGTGCCAAGCAACTGCTCCACTGCACATTGACTACAGGGGTCGCTCACTTGGAACTGCAGCCATTTACAGAACACCTATTTAAAAAAAAAAAAAAATACCAAGCATTCTATAGTTGGAAGAAGTGGAGATTGTGAAATTAGCACCCTTCCTCTCTGCCTCATCCAATCAGAGAATGCCTTGTGTTCATTGAAGAAAATACAAGGCATTCATTCGGTGAATGGCATTAGTGCTGAATGAGTAATTCTCTGTGGACCTGAAAGAATACGGAGACCTTTGTAGTAACACCAACTACTACAGTGATTTCCAGTTTCCTGAGTGGTCCCTCAAGTATGAGATATGCCTACTTACATTGGTTTAAGCTCGTCCAAAGCAAGTGTGTAATTTAAGATTATGCCTGCAGTTCAGCTTTAAGAATTTTCTGACAGTGCTGTGGTAATGCTAAAATGTTAAAATTGGACATTTTTGATCTGTGTTGTAGTGACGGGGCAATTTATTGGTTTTTTATTTGTAAGATACATTTTTTTGTTCTACATTATCGGACACTTTTTTTCTGTAGGACTTTGTTTTTTTTTTTTGTTTTTTTTTTGTCTACCTTCTCTCCCCGGTACAAAGCCCACCTGGTCTCCATGGATCCATTCAGGCATCAGATCCCTCAACCTGTTTGCTAACACCTTTGCATACAGTTTAGTGTCAGTGTTCAATAATGAGAATAAGTACTACATGGGCCTGTAGGGATTCTCTCCTCACTTCCATCCCACCTCCCAGAGCATTCATGTATTTCACCAGCTTGGGTAACAGTACTTCACTAAATTTCTTATAGTACTTAACTGTATAGCCATCCGGGCCTGAGCTTTTTCCCCTTCCTGTGCTTTTTAATGCTATTTTAATTTCTTCCTGGGAAATTTCTGCGTCTAGGGAGTTCAACTGTGCTTCACTTAGTTTTGGTAATCCCGCATTTTTCAAGTATGTCATCTTTTTTTTTATTGATTCCCTCTTGAGCTTCTTTTAGAGGGCCTTGGTGACTAATATTATATAACTTTTTGTAATACTCCGTAAACACTTTAATAATCTCTTTATTTGAGTGGACCAACTCCCCCTTTGAACTTTTTATCTTTTCTATATAGTTCCTATTTTTCTTTTTATTCAAAGCTCTCATTAGATATCTTCCTGGTCTGTCTCCCCATCTATATCTCTCGTTCAAAACCCTGTTGTATACTCTTCTCTTCTCCTCATCCATCAACCTCTCTAGCTCATCTTTTTTATCCAATAACTTCTGTCTCGTATCTTTTGTTATTTTCTTCTTATGTATCTGCTCCAAGTCCAATATTTCTCTTAATAGCCCACTGACCCTCTCTCTTCTTTCCTTTTTCTTCCTTGCTCCTGCCGCAATCAAGATTCCTCTTATGAATACCTTATGGCTTTCCCAGACTGTAGCTATCGATACTTCCTCTGTTTCGTTCTCCTTAAAGTATACCTTAATCTCTTTCTCGATTTTCTGAACTACATCCTCATCCAGAAGAAGAACCTCATTTAACCTCCACCCTAATCCTCCAGTCCACCTTCTTCCCCATCCCATTTTCATCACGACCGGAGCATGATCCGAGAACGTCCTTGTCTCTGTCAATTTTAACCAGATGATCTATAAGTTGGTGGTCTATTAAGATGTAATCTAATCTCGAGTATATCTCATGTGCATTAGAGAAGAAGGTATAGTCTCTGTCTTTCATATGCATTATTCTCCAGGTATCCACTAGTTGATATTCATGCATCACTTTTTTCAAAGCTCTCAGAGACCTACTCCCCTCTCTTTGCACAGAAGAGGTATTATCCTTTTGTGGGTCCATACAGAAATTTAGGTCTCCAGCTACTATCAAACGCCCTTTTTTAAATTCCATTAATTTTTTCAACAGACCCTTCATATACATCTCCGGGTTTTTATTAGGGCAGTATATATTGGCTAAAGTACACTCAATCCCCTGAAGTCTGCCTTTTAAGAATAAAAACCTCCCCTCCGGGTCGGTTCTTCTATCCTCCAGCTCAAATCTCATATTCTTTGCCAAACCTATTGCAATCCCTTTTGCTCTTTTAATTGGAGAATCTGCATAGTACCATGTTGGATAGTGTTTGGATTTCAATTTCACGTTTGCCTCTATCTCAAAGTGCGCCTCCTGTAAAAATACCACTGACGTCGCCCTATGATGTAACTCATTAAACAACCTAAATCTCTTCCCTGGACAACTCAGCCCGTTCACATTATAGGTTATAAACTGTATTTCTTCCATCCTTCCCAGTTAACGCCATCTCTCTTCCAGATTGCCTCTTCCTCTTTATCCCTTCTGTCATGCAGAGTATTAACCCAATACCTCCTCCCCTCCCTCCCTCCCACCCAACTCCCGTCGCCTACCCTCACCCTCTCTTCTTTTTCCCCTACCCATTTTTAGGCCTATAAACTGCCTACAAATCATTTGTGGATCCATTTCCACCATTGATTTAAAATTTGGGGCGTAAGCTCCGCCTATGTACGGCTCACCTCTCCTCCAACCCCCCCGATTCCCTCTCCCTATCATCAAGGCTCAGCAAGAATTGTTACTCTTTACCTCCCTCCCCTAACCGGAGCCTCCAAGCGGGTCTCAACATCCGGAGGGGGAAGACCAGGGGCGAGAGAGGGAAGTAAGAGAGAGAAGGAAAAAAACAAAAAAAAATCATTTCCTACTTAATTCTCCCTCTCTTCCCTCCCCAACCCCGGGACCTCCCACCCCCCTCCCACCGACATGTTGCCAGTCCTCTTTTCTTGTATCATTTGTATTTCTTCTGTCTTCTTTTTCTTCTTCCCACCCAGCTATCTCCATTCTTTGCAAGTTCAGTCTATCACAAAAATCTCTTATATCCTCCGGAAATCTCAGATACGCTGTGACCCCATTTTTCCAGCCAATTAGAGATGCTGAGGTACCCCATCTATACTGCACATTCTGTTTTCTCATTTGCTCCAACAAGGGTTTCAGGGATCTCCTTCTCCTTAGGGTCTCTACTGTTAAATCCGCATAGATTTGGATAGTCAAGTCTCCAAACTTAATTAATGATCTTGCCTTGGTCTTCTTCCAAATCTCATCCTTGACCCCAAAATTTTGGAACTGGACAATTATGTCTCTCGGTCTTTCCTTCTCAGTAGCCTGTTTGAACTTTCCTATTCTAAACACTCCGTCTATCTTGATCCCGTCTGTTTCAGGTCTGTCTCTTATGGAGTTTAGGTTTTTTTTTAACTAATTCATATAGTATTCCCCCTTTAGCAGTCTCTGGGATTCCTCGTATTCTAAGATTACACCTTCTTTCTCTATTTTCTTGATCTTCCATCCTATAGATCATTTTTTTCTGGTTATTTTCTAATTGGCTTATTTTTTCCCTTAGATTATCTATGTTCTGGGCCTGGATTTTAACTTTCTCCTCCATTTCTTCTAATCTTGATAGCCGATATCCTAAGTCGTTTCGAATAGCTGTCATTTCATGTTTTATCATTTTTTCCAAATTTTTAAACATTTCTACCATCTCCTTCTTATTTGGTATTTGTAGTTCACCGTCAGATTCTTTTTTTCCCAAGCCATCCACTGTTTGTTGGCCGCCACTGCTATTCATGCCCAATGATAATCTAGGGCTAGATCCTAAACTAGTGTCCATTTCTCCCTTTGCGCTTTGAACCCTTTCTGGCGTAATAATTCCATATGATGTAAGTTTCTTTATTGTTCCTGTTTGGGACCCTTTGGGCCCTGCTCCCTTGGGACCTTTGTTCTTCATATCCTCTATATAACTTAATAGACTTGCAAATTTTTCCTATATCCTTTATTCTCTTGGGACACCTGGGTCTCCTCTCTTCTTCTCTTCTAACCCCTGGGAATCCACCCCTCCTTCACCCCTTGGTCCCCTGTGTCGCTCAGGGGTCCACACCACAATAGGCCCCCAACAGCTTTCACTCACCCTTCCCTTCACCGACGGAGAGTCAAGACTTGTTTGGAGGGCCTTCACTGCTGCTCAGTCCTGGGGGGGGGATTCCTCAGGGATTCAGGATCAAACAGTCGGCCAGGAGGTACAAACAGCTACGAGCCGGCATCCCCCTGTCACATCAGATCAGCCACCCTCTAGCTGCACGAATTTCCAGCCATGTAGGGCAGGGGAAGGGGAAGCCGGCGTGTCACTGCCTCCCTGTCAGGAAACCGGCCGGCATCTCCACTTCCCAGTAGTCCTTTGCGGCGAGCGGCGTGCTCACACCGCCCTGCATCGATTCCCCGGCAACCCGACAGCTGCACTGGGATCTCTGCAGCGTGTTCACCTCCCGGAGGTCCGTGCCCGCTCTCCAATGCCTTCACCGCGCCAGCCTCTCCTCCCTTGGAGCCCACCTCAGTCAGGTAGGGCTTCGCACCATGAGGGTCTCGGGATGGTCAGTTTGGAGGTTACCGGAGAGCACTCACATCGTGCTCTCCGTCGCCGCCATGTTTAGGCTCCACCCCTCCTGATATGTTTATGTTAAACCAATTTGTCTGAAAGAGTTTCTGTAGGACTTTGAACTATCTTTCGGGCCTCACATCCATTCAGTGTCCAAAGCTTGCTGCTTCAACCTCCACATCATCTCTAGAATATGCCCCTTCCTAACTAATAACACCACAAAGCTCCTAGTTCACTCCCTGATCATCATCTTTTGCCTTGACTACTGCAACTCCCCCCTCATTGGCCACCCTTTACATAGGCTATCCCCTCTTCAGTCCCTCGTGAATACTGTTGACAGACTAATCCACCTTACCAACCATTCAGTGTCTACTACCCCTCTCTGCCAATCTCTCTACTGGTATCCAGCAGGGACGGACTGACAACTCATGGGGCCCCCGGGCAATAGGGGATCATGGGGCCCCTGTGTCCTTGCCCAAACTAAAAAAAGCCTATGAAAAAGGTACCAGGGCATCTCATGAGGCCCCCTACTGACCCTGGGCCCTCGGGCAGTGCCCGAGTTTCCAAATGGTCAGTCCGCCTCTGGTATCCACTCACCCAAAAAATTAAATTCAAATTACTAACAGCAGCTTACAAAGGCATCTACAGCTCTGCCCCCAGCTACATCACTAACCTAGTTTATAAATACTGACCTAAGCTCTCTCTTCATTCCTCCCTAGACCTCTTCCAATGCTCGTCTCCAGGACTCCTCCTGAGCCTTGCCCTAAACCTCTCCCATCCTCTGGAACTCCCTACCCCAATCTGTTTGACTATCTTAGTCTGTCCATTTTTAGATGATCTCTGAAAGCCCTTCTCTTCACAGAGACCTACCTTGCCGCTGCCTAACAACTGTACTTTTATTTTCTTCATCGGCTCATCCCCCACAGTTATTACCTTTTTGTATCTCTTGACCTCTGATTCCTCTTGTATTGAAATTGTACTGTCTGCCCTTATGTTGTAAAGCACTGCATAAACTATTGGCTGTATATAAATCCTGTATAATATGAATAGGACTTTGCAGAGGTCATTAAACCATACACGTTGGGCTTTGGTGCCGTTTTGAGCTTACAATTTAATGTTTGTGGCACTATCCTATACATGCTTACAGTAGATCTATGTTTGAATGCTATTCCCATTTTAAATGGCTGTCAATGTAACGCTGAATTGATCGTAATATGGTCCCTTTTTGCTTCAAAAGCAAGTGGTGGTTTTTAAAAAAAATATTTTAATACCCTTGACTTACCTTTTTTGAAATATGGTTTTATTCATTTGACCTTTGCTTTTAATGTAATTATATATGGCCCCAAATGAGAGGAGTGAAATAAAATAAAACCTGGTTTCTTGCAACCTCAACGTAAGCTGATCTTTTTCTGGCCCCTGTCCCATCTGTTGGAATGTGCCACTTAGGGAGCCAAACTTTGAACCAGGTATTGCTTTCCTGTTTAATTGGCTGCGTACATTGTGAGAGAAGCTGTGGCTCTGAGTGTTTTTCCACTGTGGGGACATAAAGGACCCGTTTCAAAGCACTGGAAAGGCGTAAACAGAAAGGGGGAGAGCACAAGGTAGGCTGTGTGAGCTGTGTGTACTTTAGTAGAGAGAGCGGAGAGGGGGTGGGGAAGGGAACACAAATGTCTTCATTAGGCTTCCAAAGAAAACTCTCCCTGAGACCGGAGGCCCCATATGGTATCATTTAGGTGGCCACACAAAGCAGAGGCCCAGCTATTGTGCTACTTGGATAGGACTGGAAAAGTAAAAAAGAGAACTCTGCTTGGGCATGTTTAACTTTTTTTGCCACACTGTCATTTTTTTTTTTTTTTAATGCATATAAAGTATGACGCAATATGTTTTCTGCCATGAAATTTCCTATTAACCTTAACGGAACATTACACTGCAGCTTTTTTGGGCTTGTACAAAATTGTCCAAAAATGTAGTTAGTTAAATCTTTCCAAATGAAAAGGTTTCCTGAATTTAGCCTTTTTTGCTTTTGGACTAGTTTGTATCCTGTGAGTTGGCAAACACTGGCTTCTATCATGGACTTTAACTTGTATGAGAGCGGTGTGTACAACCAGCTTTTGTAAAGTTTTCAAAAAGTTTCAAGCAGCTTTGTTGAAGCTTTTAACAAACTTTTTGGTTGCAGTTTGGGAATGTTAGATCTTAAAATGGTCTCTGCAGCTAAATGCATGGGTCACTTATTAAACCTGGGCCCCCTGTAAAAAAAAAAAACAAAACAAAAAAAAACACTGTTGTGTATTCTGCACTCGCTATTCTGTTCCTTGTGTTACAGCGGTCGCTTCGTTTTGAATGAGATTCCTAACACACCCTAATACACCAATAAAAGTGCATATGCTATTTGTAACAAAGCACACCACAACGCATGTCTGCGTGAGGTGCCTAGCTAAGGGTGACCAGGCTCCTTCAGAATGAAGAGCAGCCCAAATCTTTGTAGGAATGTACTCTTGATCTGGATTGGGGGTGTCTTCTTGCCTTGCCAATTTTTTTAGGGTACATAGCTTAGGGCAGCCTTTCTCAACCTATTTTAATATGAAAGAACCCTAGAAATACTTTTCATGTTTCATGGAACCCCTGCCAATTACAATATCTACAGCTTACAGTGCATTTGCCCGGTGAGTCGTAGGAAGTTTATTTCTTACATTTGTGGTCACTGGCAAGGATGCTCCCCTTACAGATGGTATTAGTGGTAAAATATCTGAGCTGCAGAAACTGTTCATTGCCCAATGAACCCTTATTAATCTCTGGAGGATTCCTAGTTGAGAGAGGCTGGATTAGGCAAGCCATAAATTGTACAATTTTCTTTCTTTCCACCACAGAAGGCAAGAAAATAGCTTGTTTCTACCATCAACAAAATCCGTGTTGATGGGGGAATCTGTCCCGTAGCGCTATTGTATTCTGCCGGTAAGGAGCCTTCCCTGCTGGATAAACACGATGTACAATGTATATATAAAGTGCTGCATACATTTATGGTGCTATATATGTACCTAGTATCATAAAATAATCACTGCTAGTGGTTATACAGTGAAGGAAAGAAGTATTTGATCCCCTGCTGATTTTGAATGTTTGCCCACTCTCAAAGAAATGATCAGTCTAAAAATCGAATTGTAGGTGTATTATATCACTGAGAGACAGAATAGCAACAAAAAATTCAAAAGAAATGCATGTCTAACAAATTATGCACTGGTTTACATGTTCCTGAGGGAAATAAGTATTTGATCCCCTAACATTCAGGATTTCTGGCTACTGGGTGTCATTCATAGAGGTAACAAGCTGAGATTAAAAGCAATATCTTAAAAGGGAGTGCTGCTAATATCATTTTGTTACCTGAATAAAAGACACCTGTCGACAGGAGCAATCAAACAATCAGATTCCAAACCCCACCATGGCAAAGACCAAATAGCTGTCCAAGAATGTCAGAGACAATATTGTAGACCTACACAAGGCTGGACTGGGCTACCAAACTATCGCCAAGCAGCTTGGTGAGAAGGTGACAACAGTTGGTGCAATCATTCGCAAATGGAAGAAACACAAAACAACTGTCAGTCTCCCTAGGTCTGGTGCACCATGCAAGATCTCGCCTTGTGGAGTGTCAATGATCATGAGAACAGTGAGGAATCATCCCAGAACTACACATGAGGATCTTGTCAATGATCTCCAGGCAGCTGGGACCACAGTCACCAAGAAAACAATTGCTAACACACTATGCCAACAAGGATTGAAATCCTGCAGTGCCCGCAAGGTCCCTCTGCTCAAGAAAGCACATGCGAGGCCTGGCTGAAGTTTGCCACTGAACATCTGAATGATGCAGAGTAGGACTGGTTGAAAGTGTTGTAGTCAGATGAGACCAAGATTGAGCTCTTTGGCATCAACTCGCTGTGTTTGGAGGAGAAGGAATGCTGCCTATGACCCCAAGAGCACCATCCCAACTGTCAAACATGGTGGTGGAAACATTCTGCTTTGGGGGTGTTTTTCTGCTAAGGGAACAGGACAACTGCACCGAATCAAAGGGACGATGGTCGGGGCAGTGTACCGTCAAATCTTGGGTGAGAACCTTCTTCCCTCAGCCAGGGCATTGAAAATGGGTCGTGGATGGGTGGTCCAGCATGACAATGACCCAAAACACATGGCCAAGGCAACAAAGGAGTGGCTCAAGAAGAAGCACATTAAAGTCCTGGAGTGGCCAAGCCAGTCTCCAGACTTTAATCCAATTGAAAATCTTTGGAGAGAGCTGAAAGTTCGAGTTGACAAATGTCAGCCACCAAACCTTTAAGACTTGGAGAGGATCGGCCAAGAGGAGTGGGCCAAAATCCCTCCTGAGTTGTGTGCAAACCTGGTGGCCAACTACAGGAAACGTCTAACCTCTGTGACTGCCAACAAGGGATTTGCCACCATTTACTAAGTCATGTTTTGTGAAGGGGATCAAATACTTATTTTCCTCATGAACATGCAAATCGGTGCATCATTTGTTAGACATGCATTTCTTTTGAATTTTTTGTTGCTATTCTGTCTCTCAGTGTTACAATACACCTACCATTGGAGTTTTGGACTGATCATTTCTTTGTGAGTGGGCAAACATTCAAAATCAGAAGGGGATCAAATACTTATTTCCTTCACTGTAGCTTGCCGACAGTGATCACATTAAAAAAATCTGACAGGCTGGTCGTACTGGCGTCGATCAATGAACCAACTTCAGTACAACCAGCGTAGCCATAAATGGATCAAATTTTGCCCAGTCCCTGCTAAACAAGCTGAGACGTGATCCATCTATGGCTGGCTTCAGGGTCTCAAACTTTATCTTGTATCTATACTTTTTTCTTTTTTAATATAAGTTTATTATAATGTAACACAAAGCCTATCAATTTTATGAGGTTTTTTTTTTAATGGGGGAATCATTTGTAACCCCTCCCAAAAAAAACCCTTTTCATATGCACCTGGAAAGGTGTCTGGGAAGCAGCTAGAGTAGATTTGCAGTCCAATCTGACACGTACACATCTGGTACCAGGACCGTTATATTGCCCAGTTTCTGTAAACTAACTAGCACAAATTTTAAAGTTGGTTTACAATTATATTGACGTACTGGTAATTGTCCCATTGGAGTTTACAGTGGAATACACATTTATTGACCTTGCAAAGATTGAATTTCTTCAGAAATATATGTGAAGCTGGGGAGTGCATTTAAGAAACCAATACTGCTTTATAGCATACACATACCTAATCATCTGTTTTTTAGATTTTCCTCTGTCACATGCATGTTGACTTAGACTTTAGAGTTTGCCAAACCCTGCCAGATTATCCCTTCACTTTGTGCTAGAAGAGAATACCTGTGACAAATTTAATGTATAAAAAAGCAGTGTGCATTTTTGTTGTTACCTTTTTTTACACAAATGAAACTTTTCTCAAGTTTTTCTGAAGTTTCAGAGAAAATGCTTTTATGTAAATTTGTTGTGCAGGGAAGCCATGGTGCAGAGGCGGACCACTGGCTCCCTGCTTTGGACATATTCTCAAGCTGTTTTAAGCTGGTCATACCCTGTACATTTTTTTTTCTTTCAGCCTGTATGAAAAAAATATAAATCAATTTGTGCTAAAGCTGGCCATATGTGGACTGACATTCGTTCAGTTCTGCAGGAACTGTCTGAATTTTGATCCATGTATGGATACTTTGGTTGTACAGAAGTCAGTATACCAATTTGACATCTGTAAAACCATCCTGTTGGGTTTTTCCCAATCAATAAGTACCACCTGTGGCACTGATCTGTGTATTCTGACGTTGGTGCAAAGCAGTATTTCATCCTGGCAGGAAGGATTCCCCATCCAGATCGAGTGTGTGGATGGGGGAATCGTGTCATTTTTTTCTTAGGGGCGGCATTAAAAAAAATGAATAGAGGAATCCTCCCTGTTCGCTATTGTATTCTGACAGTCAGCACCTGCAGCAAACCAAAAAACTCTTGATTGGATGCAGCTACTGTTTGGATGAAGATTTTATACCTGGCTCCTACCACATTTTAAATATGAAAGTTATATAAAGCATTTCCCCCTAAACTTGCAATGGGGTGCAGATGCTTCTTGTTTCGGATGAGAGGCACCTCCTAAAGGTGCTGTTTGAAATCCCAGGGTGCTTCCAACTGCCAGTAAAGGGAGATCTTGGAAGAAAGAAAATGGGATATACATTCAGGCTAATGCATTGCCTGCCTGCAGAAAATGGGTTTGGGTGACATATAGAAAGCAGCAAGATTTAAATGGATGCTGGGATACTGCAGGCCACGATGGCAAAAGCACACCGACCTCTTCAAGTAAGGTAGAAAGTATCATTTAGTTTCATAAACAGCCTGTGAGACAATGACAGCTAAAGAATTGTAGGTCGTTTTATAAAGCTCCACCAGCTTTGGGCCTTTCAAGCTGGCAGAGTTCCACGTAAGTAAATGCTGGTTGTAAAAAGATTGCAGCAAAGTAGGCTATATGTCATGGCCTGCATTTTTAAATTGGTGATAAAATGTGGGCTGCAGTGTATGCAGCAAGGTGAAGTGCGAAGGGGGGGGGGGGCAATATCTGCTCTGTTATAAATGGCCCCCATAGTGTTGGGGGTATTGGAACAATATTATTATACAGTATTTATATAGCGCCAGAAGTTTTGCTCAGCACTGTACATTATAGTGGGGGACAGAACATGAGACAATACAGTAACAAAACAATACATGAGGGGTTCGATATAGTTAAGAAATGCTTCTATAGAGCAGGCAGTAGCTATCTGAATGATGAATTGGCGCAGTTGGTTGGTTGCCCTTAGGGTAATACAGTGTCAGCTGTGTCTGTGGCTAGTCTAAAAGGAAAATCCACCACTCAGAGTTTGGGCATTAAGTTATAATACTGCTCTTTGATATTAGATGATCTCCCAAGCTGACTGTTTTCAGTCAGATTTATTTTTATTATTATTATACAGTATTTATATAGCGCCAAAGGGTTTGCTCAGCGCTGTACAATAGCAAGGGGGACAGAACATGAGACAAGACAGAAACAATACAATACACGAGGGGTTCAAGGGCCCTGCTCTTTCGAGCTTACAATCTAGGAGGGAGGGAAAAGTGGTACAGGAGGAAGTGGCTGTGGGGGATGGAGTGGTGGGAGGAGTGGAGGAGGTCAGCTGTTAGGTGAGGGTGGGGTAGGCTTCCCTGAAGAGGTGGGTCTTCAGGGTGCGCCTGAAAGTGATGTGGGTAGGTGACAGTATGATGGATTGGGGTAGGGAATTCCAGAGGATGGGGGAAGTCCTGGAGAAATCCTGCAATTGGGCATGGGAGGAGGAGACCAGGGAGCTAGAGAGTAGGAGGTCCTGTGAGGAGCGAATGGCACGGGTAGGGTAGTATTTGGGTATCAGGTCGGTTATGTAGTTTGGGGTGGTGTTGTGAATGGCTTTGTAGGTCAGGGTTAGCAGTTTGAATTTGATGCGTTGGGCAATGGGGAGCCAATGAAGGGATTGGCAGAGGGGGGTGGCAGATGTGGAGCGGTTGGTGAGGTGGATGAGTCTCGCCGCTGAGTTCAGGATCGACTGGAGTGGGGATAGCGTTCGTTTGGGTAGGCCAGTGAGAAGGGAGTTGCAGTAGTCCAGGCGTGAGATGATGAGGGAGTGTACGAGTTGTTTAGTAGTGTCTGGGGTGAGGAATGTACCTATCTTGGAGATGTTGCGGAGGTGGAGCCTGCATGATCGTGATAGCAATTGGACGTGAGGTAGGAAGGAGAGGTGTGGGTCCAGGGTGACACCCAGGACTTTGGCATGTGGGGTGGGGGTGATGGTGGCGTTGTTAGTAGTGATGGAGAGGATGGGGGGGGAGGTGGGGAGACCAGTAGCTCTGTTTTGGACAGGTTAAGTTTGAGGAAATGGAGCGACATCCAGTCTGTCGTTCAGGAGGTGGGCGGAGAGTGAGGGGGTGAGCTGGGGGGTGGAGAGGTAAATTTGTGTGTCGTTGGCATAGAGGTGGTAATTGAAGCCGTGGGAGTGTATTAGTTTGCCAAGGGAGGAGGTGTAGATGGAGAAGAGGAGGGGTCCGAGGACAGAGCCTTGGGGGACTCCAACAGAGAGGGGGAGGGAGGGGGAGGTGGCAGTGTTGTAGGTGACGCTGAAGGAGCGTTGGGAAAGGTAGGAGGAGAACCAGGAGAGAGCAGCATCCCCGATGCCAAGGGAGTGCAGTTTAGTAAGGAGGAGAGGGTGGTCGACAGTGTCGAAGGCCGCGGAGAGGTCAAGGAGCAGGAGGACAGAATAGTGGCCGTTAGCTATCTGATGTCTATAAGCTACCCACAGTCGCTGCCATTTGAGGCTTGTAGTTCTGGTTGACACTGTTGAAAAACAAAAAAAATCTTGTCCATTAGGTATTAAGCCAGTCATATATAGATCAAAATGCATCTGGTTCAGCAGGGACTAGCCAAATTTTGATACATATATGAGCAGGCTGGTTGTGCACAAGGTGATCGATCAATCGACTTGTGTACAACCACCCTGTCAGGTTTTTTCTGAATAAGTGCCACTGACCATAGCCGACAACACTGATCATTGTATTCTGATGGCAGAGAAGGCTCCCTGCTGGCAGAATACTATACCACAGCGGGGAGGACTCCCCCATTCACCTTGAATGTGTGGATGGTAAAAACTGCTCTTTTTTTCGTTCAACCCACCGGTTGAACGAAAAAAAAAGATCTTGTATGGCCAGCTTTGCTTTCTTCTAATTTGCTGCCACTAGAGGCATTTCTGGTATGCCATACTCAGCTTGTTTCATATGCAAATGGTTTTCCAATTTTTGTATAGATATCCACTAAATACTCATGCCTAATGACAATCAGACTGTCCTTGAAAATCTGAATATCCTCTAGTCCAGTGTTCTCAACCTTTCCTTTTTTTTTTTTTTTTTTTTAATTTTTGGGTCTGGGCACCCTCTAAAATTCTGCACAATCTCTAGACTCCCCATTCTAAAATGTAAAAAACTAAAAATTTTACATAACCTAGCAACATCCACACATGTAGGACACCCAACATTACAGGCGTTTTATTCTTCCAAAGCAAATAGACCTTTGCACACTGGTTCTGAATAGTATTCAAGTGTTGTCTTCTGCCTGTCTCTCTCCCTCTCTCAGCTAATGTGACCTCAGTGCTGATGGAGAGGGGCAGGGAAGGGGCAAACAAGATGCTTTGTAGGTGTCCAATGTCCTCCTTATCAGTCAGTGACATCGATGGATGTTATGACGCTGGTGACTGGAAGCTTGTAATATTGCATAATGAAAACCTGTGTCTTTGTGTATAGTAAAAGGCAGGCTTCATCCACTTTCTGACTTGTACACAATTTTTGGGCAATTTGTAGACCTTTTCCCAAGGCACCCTAGTTGAAAAAGGCTGCTCTAGTCCTTTACAGTTTAAGTCACCCATATAGGTTAACCTTGACAGTAAAATAAAGTACAAGTGTTTGTAGTTCAGTGTTCTCTGAACAGAAAAGTCACACTAGGGGTAAGAAAATCTCTTCTTCAGCAGCACATTGATACTGAAATTAGATTGTGCAATACGGGTAAAATGCTGGCTTGGTGGTATCATGGGAGACAAATCTAGTTCAGCTCTTATTGGTTTGTCCAAGGTTACATGAGACTTTCTGCCTGCTGCTACAAAGAAACACATACTGCCTTGTGATCCTTCTGCGAGAAGCATATTACACTGCATATGCATTTCATTAGCTTTTTGTTTAGCATTTCATTTTTTTTTTAATCTGCATCAAGATTTTATGATGTTATAAGTAACTCTAGCTGTGGAATATGTCATTAAAGGATAGCTGGATTATAAATGTTCGTTTTACCACCAATCTCCCAGGTGGGCTCTGCATGTGTGGAAGAATCTCCATTCACACATTTATAACGCTGGTACGGATATGAAGCTTTCACTGGAATGGATGTTTGGAAGAGTCTGGTCAGTGAACCACAAGTATACTTAGGACTTTGCTGTATGGAGGTCATTGCTGGCCCTTTCAGTCTGAAAATACTAGTTCCCAGACTGTCATGGTAATGTGGGGGCTACAATACTTTCAGATTGGTATGTTGTGGTTGTGTGCATGCTGCAATGCAACATCATTCATTGTGAATTCTCTCAGTGGCAGGCAAAGGCACCTGCGAACTGTGATTAAAAAAGTTCACATGCAGTTTTGTTTGTTTGCTGTTTTTTTTTTTTTTGGGGGGGGGGGTGGCGGTTTAAAGCAGTTTTAAACCACAGACACTAAATATGAATAAAGCCTATTCCTCTATAGCAGTGATGGCGAACCCGTGGCACACGTGCCACAGCCGGCACGCCGAGCCTTATCTGTGGGCACGCCAGGAGAATACCGTATTTTTCGCTCCATAAGACGCACTTTTTTCCCCCAAAAAAGGGGGGAAAATGTCAGTGCGTCTTATGGAGCGAATATAGAGCGGCCGGTCCGGTATTTCCACCGCCGCCATGTCAGAATACCGGGCCGGCCGCTCAGCTCTGCAGTGGGACCGTACCTGTCCCTCTATCCAGCGGCGCGCTGTCTTCCCGGCTTCTGTAGTGTGCGTGACAGCCGGGTCCCAAATGCGCATGCGCAAGAAGCAGTGCTCTTTGTGAATGGTAAGGCGGTACCTGGGACACATGACAGATCCCAGAAGCCGCCGGACCAATCACAAAGCGCAGCGCTTCTCGCGCATGCGCATTGGGCATCTGGCTGTCCGACGAGCGCCCACACTACAGAAGCCGGGAAGACAGCGCGCGGCTGGATAAAGGAACAGGTAAGATAAAAAAAAAAACTCTGCGGAAGTAAGAGCGGGTACCTGTCAAATTCAGGTACCCGCTCCCCCTCCCTCCCCAAAGGTCAGCAGTCATCTGTACTGTCCGCAGTCTCTGGTCATCCCTGTGCTTTCCGCAGTCTCTGGTCATCTCCAGTACTGTCCGCAGTCTCTGGTCATCCCTGTACTGTGTCCGCAGTCTCTGGTCATCCCTGTACTGTGTCCGCAGTCTCTGGTCATCCCTGTACTGTGTCTGCAGTCTCTGGTCATCCCTGTACTGTGTCTGCAGTCTCTGGTCATCTCCTGTAATGTGTCCGCAGTCTCTGGTCATCCCTGTACTGTGTCCGCAGTCTCTGGTCATCCCTGTACTGTGTCCGCAGTCTCTGGTCATCCCTGTACTGTGTCCGCAGTCTCTGGTCATCCCTGTACTGTGTCCGCAGTCTCTGGTCATCCCTGTACTGTTAATTAGTTTGCACTACTGTACGAGTTGTTTTTTCTAAACCAAAAGCTCGATATTCAGGTTTCATTGCAGTGTTGGCACTTTGAAAGAAATAAGTTGGTTTTGGGTTGCAGTTTGGGCACTCGGGCTCAAAAAGGTTCGCCATCACTGCTCTATAGTGTGTACTTGTCTAAATTACCAGCACTGAGTGTCATTTCTGTCTGCTGTTTCGTTCCTCTGCTATCAGCCTGAATCCCTTCTGACAACTTTTCCTGATACCAAGAGAAAAAAGGTGAGAGGGAGGGACCTCCGGCAGATTGACAGCCTCAGCTCTGTTTCTATGTGCTGTGTGGAGGGGGGTGTGTCTCTTCCCTCCAATCGGCTCTCAAAGTTTTCCTCACTCCAAATGTATGGTTCTGATGGCCTCCTCACTGTTGCTATGTGACATTATGTCTGTAACATGCAGATTTCACCATCGATGTGCTCCCTCTTTTTCCTGTGTTCTTTTTTTTAATTTACTGCTTGTGTGTGTGTGTGTGTATATGTATGTATGTATGTATGTATATATATATATGTGTATATGTGTATGTGTGTATATATGTATGTGTGTGTATATATATATATGTATGTGTGTATATAATGTGTGACAACTGCTAAAAATTAATACGAAAAAAAAAAAGTTTTCCTCACTGAGCTCTGCAGTGTTACCTCAGCTCTGACCCTCTTATCTTTTTCTGACAGCTCAGACATGCTTTATAAATTTGGCACTTTGAGCAGTTGTAGAGAAGACTGCAGATAAACGGGTACAAATTGTGCTCGGAGGTTTGTTTAATCTCTGTATCACCTGAGGCTAGTCTCTTCAATGGGCATATGTAAGGGTTTACATCCACTTTAAGTCTGCTCAGTTCACTTTTTTCCTATTAAGATGTTTCTTGTCAGCACACGTGCTGTAGCATTCCTGATTGGTGGTAGTTCTGCTCCCTTTTCTTCCAGCCTTTGCTCTGCTGTACAGGGGTTGATATCCAGTCAAACTGACCAATTTCATTAGTTGTATTTAGACCCTCAGCCAAGCTAGCGACCCCTAAACTATTGAAGGTTCATACCTGCTTTAAACCTAAATACATTTATGCTAAAAGGTATTTTCTTGCTTCGTGGAGACAATAACACCATGAATCATTTAAATGGGAGTATATTTGGAATGTGATCTACAAACCTAGATTTGAAAAGCTTGCTTTCCAAATTTGCTAAAAAAGGAATGTTCTCAATTACTGCTTCTATATAGTTTTAATGGTATATAAGAGCATGTGCTGTTCTCTTTGAAACATCCCACAAAACTTGGTTACATCAGTTTGATACATTTTACTGGAGCCTTTTGTTTTTTTTGCAGAAATTACGGATCAGACCCCATTCACACTCCGATGCAGAATCTAAGCATATTCTAAGCTTTGGGAAAAATTAAAGATAGAAGCTGATTGGTTGCTATGGGCAACAGCACCGGTTGAGAGAGAACATGGTTCACGCATTCCTAACCCTTTAGAGTTTTCCTCTCCCTGGGAATTGTTTGATGTCCTTCATATGAGTATGAAAAGTGTTATAATCAGGAATATTTCTTACCACACAGTGCTAGCCTAGATCAATCTGTGTTGGGAATTTTTCATTTTATAAATTATAACACATAGTCCTGGGAGTTTTTTTTTAATAAAATGCTCAAATGGATTTCTTAAGCAGCTTGATGGAACTGCACAGAACGACATATATGTTATAAGCCCCACTTTAATATGCTGACATTAAGATTCATCTACCTAGCGCAAAGAAAAGGTGTATGTTATGGATCGCTATTAAAGATAAATTCTAGGCATATAGAAGAGACTCACATTAAGGGCGCTTTCACACTGCACATGTTGGGTTTTCCCACAGCAAAGACGCAGTGAAGTCGACCTGCGCTTTCCCAGAGACTTCTATTACATTGGCTGTTTCTTGGTGTGTTTTCTGAAAATGCACCAAAGATGCAGCATGCGGGACTTTCAGTGTATTTTCAGAAAATGTGCCAAAAATTCCTGATCTAATAAAAATTTATGCAAAAGCATGAGTACACTGCGCTGTACCCGCAGTGTGGGGAAGCTACATCGAAGCAGTGTGAAAGTGCCCTATTGCAGCTTTCTACTTGCTAATTCATCATTAAAGTGACAGTAGGATGGAAAGGGGGGAGGGGGCTATATTCCTACATATAGTGGGGCCATGGGCCGTGAACGCAGCCACCCTCTAACCGGAAGTCAGACCCCAGCAGCCAAAAAAAGAAAGGGAATTCAGATATTTGGAAGAAGAATGCATACTTGGAATAGATTTTTATTTTTTTTATTTAGAGTTTAGTGGGTTTTTTTTTTTTTTTTTTTTTATATGATTTTTAATTGCATGCTGTGAAAGTAACTGAATTTGACACGGTATCAGCATATTGCAGTCCCTGTACAGTAGAGCTGGAGTATGAGGAAGAAGCAGCACAAGCAGACAGTCAATTTCATGTGCTAGCAAGGAACATGCTGATAGGAGCAGATTGATAGAGATGAGCTACTTATGTTTTCACTGAGCAGTAAGCAGAGGAGCCGGTCCAGGATGACCTGGACTCAGAGCCTGGCCCTTATAAAGGGCATATGAAGGCAGAAAAATGCACTGCTTGGGAAATCTCTGGATTGAAGATGAATATTGGCAAAAATGTTTTTTGTGTTTTTTTTTTTTTTTTTTTTTTTCTTCTTTATTGACCCATTTTATATTTGCCTTATTTTTGGCAGGATTTCTGCTTTAGGTATAATATTTAAAGCGGAGCTCCAGGCAAACATCTTCAATTGGATGCCATGTTGGGCTACTTATGAAGTGGACAAATAACACTGCTGCTAATTGTGAAGCAGGCAGTGGATTAGACCTCATTCACATTGACAAGGACATACGTGTGTTTGTTTATAGGACATTTCTACCCATGTTTTAGTTGCATTCAGTCACTTGCATTTAAAATTAAAATTCTTTTGGAATTTGACCCATGTATGGCCTGCATTAGAGTTGTCAGCCTACCGGAAGAAGTGTCCTTACTGGCAGGATCTTCAGGGAAGAAACAGATTCACAACTATATATACATTGAGAGATGATGCTAAACCTTCTGAAAAATAGATTTCCGGTTTACTTCCACTGATGTAAGCTGGGATTAATATACTTCATATACTCATGATTGACCAAGTAATGTCTGTAATTTTTATATTTTTGTTCTTGAATTGCTTTTTCGCGTTCTGTTATTCTTTAGGGAGTAATTGGTGGAGGAGGGAAGGCCCTTCACCATAGTCCTGTGTAATGTGATCTCCAGGAACATTAAATGGCGGGTTTGACCTGTGCTGGCAGGAGACTCGTATATGTGGGCAAATGCTTCAAGTTACAGTATCACTGTGTCATAGACTTTCACTTTTGACCTCTGGAAAATTACACGAGCATAGATGTGTGTTAATGTGTTTTTTAATGTAATGTTTATCCCCAAGTTTATTAGAGACCATGGAAATACACGTGTGCTTGTATTTCCTGAGCCTGTTCTTCTCACTGTTGCTGGCAGCAGGTAATGAGTCATATCATCTCAAATCTCTTAGATTGTAAGTTCTCAGGATCAGGGCCCTCCTGTCCCTCTTGTATTGAACTGTATTGTTGCTGTATTGTCTCCCGTTATATTGTAAAGTGCTGAGCAAACTGTTGGCGCTATATAAATCCGGTATAATAATATCTACAATCTTGGAACTTCCTATACTAAGGCCAGCCATAGACGAGTAGATAAGGAAACTAAATTCCTGTCAATCAACAAATCATTTGTTTTGCGCTTCATTAGTGTGCCAATTGTGACACGCGATTTTTGTGCCACAATTAAAAGTGTCTGATCCAACATGCTGGTTTTTGTGTTTTTGTTATATTTGTTGGCACAATCGTATCAGTTATTTAAGCTTTTCGATCGACCGAACATTTCATTTTTCAAATCGTCTATGAGCTGCCTAAAGAAACTAATTGTTTCTAATTGTGGTCTTGGATATTGCTTTTTCTAGTAGTGGTGGTCTCTGCTATCCCAAAGGAAAAAGGGGGGAAAAAAAAGTATCTATACATATTTAAAATGTGTATTTAGCTGAAGCGGCTATAGAAAGGCCATTAATTGTTGTACATAACATGCACGTGGTCTGGATGTGTATTGTTTCACCCTGCACACATTGGTTTTCCGGTGAGGAAACAATAGCGCGATGAGCAGGAAATCATTGAAAAGTATGTGGTTCCTATGTTTGAACCGCAGTGTTTCTCTGTGTGTGTAGATAAGAGTAAAGTAGTTTAGTTGGGAACTTTCCAGATTTTATTAAACTGAGTCATAAGTACAGTTTCTGATGCTGCACATTTGAATCTCTTGAATATTCAGTAAAATGAGTTTGTGGTTTTTGAGTATGTACCAAAATGTATACTATTGTAAGACTGAAAAGTACTAGTTGATTCTATTTTTCTTGATCTAAGTTTTAAGCCGGCCAGACAGACTGAAATTCAGCTGCTTCAGCAGGAACTGGACAAGTTACAATGCATCTGTGGACAGGCTGGTTGTCCAGGAGTTGAACTATTAGGTTTTTTTTTTTCTCCGATCACTGCCAGTGGCTATAGCCTCCAGCCGTGATCATTGTATTCTGATAGCTGGGAAACCTCCCGTTGTCAGAATTCAGTAGTGCAGTGGGAGGGATTCCCCCATCAACCCTGATTGTTGATGGGGGATGAAGGGCTAAGGGCCCATTTTACACCTCATTGTCCTGGTGTGTTGTGTTAATGCGTACCTGTTAAGATGTTTTCTTCTTCTGGGCTGGCAACACACTAAAATGTCAAATTAAAAAAAAAAAGGCAGAGCATCAAAACGTTACTTCAATGCATGTGTTATAGCCGCGTTGCTTCACTTTTGGTGCCTATAATAGCGAACAGCACCACAACGTGATATTGCATGTAACGTTGCAGCAACACACTGCAGACCAAAATGTTTTTGACTTGCCATTTGCTTTAAATCTCTGCATTGCATTACAGCAGCCCATTCAGAATGACTCTGCTGCCAACGCACCCTAAAGCTTGTAGCTTGAAGCTCCTAAGACGCTCAAACTAATAAAATCGATTGATCTCTATGGTGCCTGTTAGTGCCTCAGGTGTGAACAGGCACCATAGAGAACAATTGATTTTTTAAGTTAGAGCGATTTTGGATTTTCTCTCTGTACCTGCTGTCACAACTTGAAAAGAACACTCCACCCACACTGCCAACTCATTCATCTGTGAGACCTGTGAATGAATGAACTAAAAGGACCAACAGCCTTTGCGGCTGATTGCCTATTGTTCTCAACTAACTAGCAGGGCGCTATTGAGCATTCTAGGTATTTGAGTCTTCCTGTCATTGTGTAACTGCTTACCCAACAAGGTAGAAGCAGACAGGTACACTGACAGTTTGCAGGAGCCTGAGATTGCACCCGCGAAAAAACAAATTCACTTTTTTTTTTTTTTTTTTTTTTTTTACACCAGCAAACTTTTACCTTAAAAAGGGGCATGATCCTTTAATGCCATGTGTGGCAACAAACTACCTTACATTGAGACCTGCTACAATGCAAATGTTGCTTTAGGGCCTGGATTTACACTACGCCTACTGCATTTAGCTCATGTTGATGTGCAAGAAATGCACTTGACTGGACATCCTATAGGGATTTTTTTGTTTTTCTATTATAATACAGGATTTATATAGTGCCAACAGTTTGTGCAGGGCTTTACAATGTAAGGGAGACAGTACAATTACAATACATTTCAGTACAGAAGGAATAGGAGGGCCCTGCTCATGCAGCTTACAACACTGTTCAACAGGTAAAAAGTTTTGCGCATAAAATTAGCTAGTCTTACATAATTTTGGGGTGCTGAAAACGAAAATGACCCTAAAAAATGTTGATTGGCTCTAGTTTCCATGATATATTCACCCATCTAATGACGTAAGCCATTCAAAATTATGATGCAACTTCAGCTGCATATTGCGCAATTGATACTGGTGACCAATAGAAAATTGCATGTATACTGAGATGATGCAATATTAGCCTTTAATTGCATCACTTCACTGCATAAAAGCTGCAGTATCTGTAGCTGATTGTAGTTCGACAGCGTCTTTACATTTCGTTTTATGCTTATATAGGCTACTCAGTAATGCCTCGAACTTGTGTGAATAAAGCAGATAATTTCTGTTATATCTGCGGTGAAATAACTTTTATCTCACAAAAAAGGAGGATAACAGGAATGATTAAGAAAGCCTACAACTTGTATTTTGGCTGCAAGATAGGAGACCAGGACAAGAGCTGGGCACCACATATATGCTGCAATTCTTGTGGGACGGCACTGGAGCAATGGTTGAATGGAAAAAAGGCATCTATGCCTTTCGCTGTGCCAATGATTTGGAGAGAGCCAACAGATCATGTTAGTAATTGTTACTTTTGTATGGTGCCTCCAATTGTAAAAGGGCTAAATAAGAAGAAAAAGTTATCTGTGCACTATCCAAATATTCCATCGGCAATACGTCCAGTTCCTCATGGAGAGGGGCTACCAATTCCTAAAGCACCAGAATCCTTCGTGGTTGAGTCAAGTGAGGAAGAACCTGAAGCGTGTAGTCACGTGCAGTTGTAAGAGATAGCCCTTTCCTCGAATACAAGAGAAAAGCCAAGAGAAGCAAAACCGACACAAACTGAAGACAAAACTAGTGAGAATCCTAAGTATTAAAATGATTCAACTTAGCTTATGGCTATAATTTTTCTTGGTAATCCTATGCAATATATTATGCCATTTAGGCTTTGTTATGTAGTCAATATCACTTGCTTTATATTTGTGGAAAGACATCTATCTATATAATTATTGTGCATTATGTAGTCATTACGCCTATAGTAGAAAACTTTCCGTTTACAGAAAAACTAGAGCCAATTGACAAATTTCATTGTTATATTTGAACTCAGAATGTGAAATTCATTAAGAAATGGATCCTTTTGTTTCCAAAACTGGCAAAAAATAAAAATTGCAGATTGCAATCTAAACAATCTAAATCTTTTATTAGTATGCATGTGTTTTGTTCACAGCAGGAGCCAACAAGTATTATTTTTCTTCAGCTGGTGATGCAAAGTGTTGTAATGTGCTGCACTTAAATGCAGTATATTCAATTTTCACTAAGCACACACCAGTGTAATTACCGTAATTGGTGTTAGCTGGGCCTGTTGGAATGAATGGATTTCAGCCTATCTTGAACACAGTTGAACCAACATGGTGCAAATGGGCCCTATTTGCAGTGGGGGTGCTATTCAAAATGAATGCATTTGTTATTCTCAGATTGTACTCAAGTGCTTGTCGCACTTTTTGAGAACTGCGGTCTGTTTTTCGCAAATCCAGCATTCATTGGTGCCATGTCATTTGGCCAGTTTTTTATTTACTTTTAAAACCTTTTATGCCGTGCCAGTTTAGGAGTTGCTCACATAAGAACTATGACACCATAATTTTTATCAGTTCTGTTTTTGTAGGTTTCATGTAATATTTAGAGAATGAACAATACATTCATAATAAATGTGAATGGAGCATGAAACATATTAGACAGTTAGTTGTCAGGTTTTCTAATTTTATGACTTTCATGCTAGAGAGCTAAAGAAGAGATAAACAAGCTGAAATATATCTATATCATAATTTACCCACATATGTCTGGCTAGTGCTTCTTCCTGATGCTTGGTTTCATTCCCGTAGACTCCAGAGTATGAGTCGGACATAACTTTGACTACCCACCTAATATTGAGTAGGTCCCCCCTTTTGCTGTCAAAACAGCCCTGACTACTTGTGGCTTGGACGCCACTAGACCTCTGAAGGTATGCTAAGATTTATGGCATCAAGCCGTCAATAGCAGATTCTTTAATTCCTGTAAGTTGCGAGGTGAGGCTTCCATGGATGAGACTTTTTTTTTTTTTTTTGTTCCCAACACATCCCTCAAATGATTGATTTTGAATTGAGATCTGGAGAATTTGGAGGCCAAGTCAACACCGCAAACTTGTTTCTCAAACCATTCTTGAACCATTTTTGCAGTGTGGCAGGGCACATTATCCTGTTGAAAGGGCCACTGCCATCAGGGAATAACGTTTCCTTGAAGGGATGCACTTGGTCAGTAACAAGGTAGGTGGTACATGTCAAGTAATATCCACATGATTGGCAAGACCCAAGGTTTCCCAGCAGAACATTACCCAAAGCATCACCCTGCCTCCGTTGGCTTGCCTTCTTCCCATACTGCATCCTGGTGCTATCTCTTCCCCAGGTAAGCGATGTACATATCCACCCGGTCACCCACATGATGTAAAAGGAAATGTGATTCATCAGACCAGCCACCTTCTTCCATTGTGCCATGGTCCAGATCTGATGTTCACATGCCCATTGTAATCTTTTTTTGGTTGTGGAAATGAGGCAGCATAGCACCATGACCCTTTGTTGATAGTCCACAAATTGGGAGCAAAATATTTACCTGTTATCTAAGGCCTGGTTCATACCTGGGCAGTTTGCGTTTTGTCTATTTCTGCAGTGCTTTTTGCCATGCCTTTTGCATTTTTGCGCACGCTTTTTTATGCTATTTTTTTTCGGGGGGGGGGTTTGCAATTCAAATAAAATCACAAAACGCGTTAAAATGCATTGCATACGTTTCCTGAAGTGTCTCCATTTAAGTCTGTTGAACCAAAAGCACATAGATGTGAATGTGTTTCATAGGAAATCATGTTAAATTAATTGTAGTGCGTTTTCTGCAAAAAGCACTTAAAAAGACGCATTGGTGTGAACCAGGCCTAATGTCCCACTGACTTCAGATGACACTGTAACGAGATAATGGATGTTAGTCACTTAACCTGTCGGTGGTCATAAAGTTATGGCTGATCGGTGTATGCCTGCACTGTATAAATGAGACCAGAAAGTTGTGTTTACTTGCTAGAAAGTATTATCAATTTTGTACTTCTTTCTCCTGCTCAAGTTTATACAACCATTCTCCATAGTCTACTTAATAATGTATAATTATTTTTCATAGTCTTGCTAGGTTTGCTGTGAACATCAGCTTGAAATCTGAGCAGTGCTTTATGTAATAAATATGTATTGCATATGGGCTTTACACTTGAATGTCTTATGATGCACTTGGAGTACTTACTAATGAAACTGCTTTATTAGAGGAACCTTTGCAGGAAGATCTTATCAAATCAGCCGCTGCTGTTGTTCCAGGTGGGAGGGTTTACTTAGTCACAGATTTATGTGGTTTCTCGTTTCCCCATGTATTCTAATTAAACTACAATTAAATATCATGTGGGCATTAAATCCTGAGAGTTCCTAGTCCGTTTACCCGGATAAGCCATTAAACTGTATTTAAACTCAGATTATAGGAGCTTTAATCTGCTTTAAAGGGTGTTAGAACGGAACCAGTCGGATTGGAGAGCCAGGGGCGGAGAGATGTAATCCATAGGTTCTACAATCTGGAGACTTTCATGCTACAATTTGTAGGGATATTTTAATTAAAGCTCAACTCAAGACCTATACTATAATAATTTCATTTGCAACCCCAATTCCAAAAAACCTGGGATGCTGTGTAAAATGTACATAAAAACATAATGCAATGATCTCAAAATCTCATAAACCCATATTTTATTCACAGTTAAAATAGAAAACATTTCAAATTGTTAAAATGTACTAATTTTAAGGGGGAAAAAAAGTAATTTTGAAATTGATGGCAGCAACATATTTCAAAAGTTGGGAAAGTGCAGCAAAAAGCTGGTCAACTAAGTGGCACAAACAATGAATAGCTGGAAGACCAATTTGCAACTGGTTGTGTTAATTGGTAACAGGTCAGTTGATTTGAGTATGATTTGGTATAAAGAGAGCATCTTAGAGAGTCAGATGGGCAGATGAGTAAAGAATGGTAAAACCTACATCTAAAATTGTCCGTTTCAGAATAATGTTCCTCAACTTTTTTTCTTTTTTGGAATTGGGGTTGTGTGTTTAATAGTTTCTTAAATATATATTATAATGCAGAGAGGCAAAACCTTTTTCCTTTTTTTTTTTTTTTTTTTTTTAATTTTTAGATTTGGATAGAATGGTGGAAAGTAGTGACCACTGTCAGTTTTGTTGCTATCTGTGTCAGGAAGATTCACTCTACAATGCCAGTCACCAATTTTTTCTACTTTGATCTGTTTAAAAAAAGTATTACTGTAGATAATCTATAATTTGTCGCATTTCATATCATGC
Source organism: Staurois parvus (assembly GCF_062004578.1). Classification (NCBI taxonomy): domain Eukaryota; kingdom Metazoa; phylum Chordata; class Amphibia; order Anura; family Ranidae; genus Staurois; species Staurois parvus. The sequence goes on along the minus strand of NW_028317901.1, from coordinate 3,613,007 downwards.
TAAAATGTATAATACTGGTACGAATCATTGCAAAAGTATTAATGAAATCTTCTTTTTTTCCCCCTAATTTTGTTTTTTTATTTTAAATGCAACAGTGAAACAAATGTTTAAAATATTTTTTTTTCTTGTCAGGTTGCCTTAAAGTATAACTATCCAAAATGAAGAAAAAAAGTTTTGCCTTTAGAGTAAGGGAGGGTTATAACCCCTGTCAAGTGTTTTTATTTTTATTTATTTTTGCCATCTTTGACCCATTGGGGAGATTTCCCTTCACTTCTTGTCTCATAGCCAAAGCAAGAAGTGAGGAAACCCCTCCCAAGTGAGGGAATCCTGGGGATCACCAAAACTGTGTCTATTCGAAGATTTCCCCTGTATTCCTGTTCTGGAGACAACCCAAAATGTGGGGTTTTCTTTTACTTTCGGTGATACTGGTAAACTGGGCCACAGACCACAATAAAACCAAACAGGTATTTGAATCTCTCTCCACTCTATCAAAAAAAAAAGTTTGGGTTTTAGTTAAACATGTAGATATCTTTTTGATGTGCAGATGAATAAAAGTGTAGATACAAAAGTAACTGTTACTTTGTGTCTTTTATATCTAAACACTGTTTTGATAGAAGTACCTATTGACATAGGTTTACATTTTAGTGCTGATACATAGTCATGTATTTTTTAGTGCATAGCTCATGTTGATGCATTATTCATGCTTAATTTTTTTTAGAATGGTTGCCAAAAATGTGCTTTTCACTGCCATTGAAGTCTAAGGGGTCAGAAATGCGCTGTGCAGCATCAAAGAAGCACCTGCACCTTTTAAAAAAAACAATCGCACTTCTCTATGTTGCATTGATGTGAACAGGCACAAGAAATCACACTAGTGTGAATGGGGCTTACAGCTGCAACTTTGCAACTCTTGAGTGTCATTTTGATGGTCAGGAATTTCCAGCAGGTATTAGGGGAAATGGGCATAAGAGCAAAAGTACCTTCACATAAATGTGTGCAAACTGATCCCCCGCCACCACCCAGGTGACAGTTCTCACCTGAACAAGTGTCCCCACTTGTTCTCTCCTCTATTCTGTGCCAACCTAATATTTGGGATTTTCCCTTATTTTTTCGTTCAGGTGATAGCGTTTAGAACAAATAAAGATGGTGAATGTCACTACCAGGTATACAAACATGAAATAAAAGGCTTTTGGCTTTAGATACCCTTTTAGTCTAATTAGTTCTTACATTAACATTTTTAAAATGCAGAAGTGCTTTGTTCAGGAGTGATTTTTGTAATCTATACACCTCTGCTCCACTCCAAAGATAAAAATGGGGACACTGCTATTAACTGTTGCAACTTCCCATGCCACCAACTAAATTAAATAGTGTAATTAAAAAATAATGGCCTTCTATTTTGATTGCAGTGATGTCTAAAATGGCTTGTGATTCATGATGCAGTCTGTTAAATGAGAGGATCTGTGTTTGCTCTGACATCCATGCAAATGATTCCCAAATGTTGGGTGCCAGCTGCACATTTGGAGCTTTGGTTATCTGGCTTTTTTAAGACCTGTCAGGCATGTTCGTTTTATAAATTTCCTCACTAAATGTGAATGCATGTACTTTTTTTTTTTTTTTTTTTTTTGATATTTGTCAGATCTTTCTCAAATATTTTTAGTTTTGATGGGACTGGGAACCTTGCTAAACAAGCCACTGTGTTTAAAGGAGGTTCTATAAAAGGAGATTAAATTTATATTTTATGAAACAATTATGTACGGTATTAACCAACCCCTTGCAAGGGAATTATTTACTTTGGCTAGCAAGCTAGGCCAACTCCACCAATAACTTCTGCCTGTTTTCTGCCAGTGCTGGCAAGCTGAATCGTATGTTCGTTTCCTTGATCTCTCAGATGCAATTCCCAGTTTTTATCAACTGCTGCTGCCATTACAAAGCCAAACAATGGTGGTATACTCCTCCAATGTACTTTTTCTTTTTTTACGCCAGAGGCCTATAAACGCCACATTTTTTATGGATCTGAATACTGTTGCATTGTTTATGGTATAAGGCACACAGCTGCATAAAGAGTAATACAGCCAGGAGTACAAAACCGTAAAATAAAAGTAGAAAATGTTACATTTGAGTGCAGTACTTTACACACCTATGCATGTATCTGTCTATATTGCAACACTGGCTAGGACACTAGGATAAAGAATTTGCATGTAAGGTCATATGTACGTTTATACACCTTTTACACGTCTACATAAGATCTTTACAGAACATTGTACAAAGGATCTTTCTGGCAACAAGATCCTGAGTATAAACATCAGTAAATGATTACGTCTGTGTGCAAAAGACCATGTGATGTTGAGGAAACAAAGCAGGAGAAATCCTGATGCATCCCTGTGCTGCTTGCTTGAAGATGGAAATAGAGGCACAATTTCTATGAGAATATCATGCCATGGAAATCTGAAAAATATGTGATGCTAGCATGTGTTTCAACCAACCGGAGCGTACCAGAAACTGAAGTTTCAATCATTATGTAGTAATTCTGAGACTATCATCACAGTAAAATTTAGTGGTATTCTCCAGAGAACAGGAAACAAATCTTATTTTCTATCTTTCTTTGTTGGATTTAGGATTAATTTGGCTCATTTCAGGTCACCATTTAAATCCGCTTAGCAGCACAGAGCATATAATGCAATAAATAAAATATAAGCTTTGTCGTGTGCTTCTCCAATCTGTATGAAATGAGTTCTGATGTACATGCATAGCAGGGAGCATCGAAGGGTCAGTGAAAGTCATGGTTGAGCGTCTGCTCATGGATCTCGGATATAGGAAACGGAGGCCAAAATTTCACGCACGGCTCATTTTTGTGAGCCAGAAGCCTTTTCTTTTTCCCCTCCATCCCGTGTTGTAATAGCCGTGTGTTCACAGTAAAAATACTTCCTTTCCCCTACTGTGTTTATGTGATTAGACTAGTGTCCATTTTTGTCTTCAATACAACAGCATTATTGCTTCAGCTACTTGAAATCATTAAGACAAATAGGGCACCCAAGAGCTTTAGCATTTAAATTCATAAGCTGTCAATATCTTCATTTTCCAAACCAGGATGCTGGTTCTGTGCCAAAGCTGCAGCGCAATCTATAAAATTCACATAACCTTTATATCATTCTAGTAGGATATATGCCCATCGGCGCTTGAAACCCATCTGTGTTTTGTTCTCCTTTCTCTCTTCCCTTTTAAACGGAATGTGGATTTGGACAAAGCTGAAAATTATATTAAAAAAATGAAAGCTTTTTCAAGTACCACTATAAGAGTGAGGATTTCAGACCTATCAGAATTAGTGGTGGGCCAGCTTTCAGGCTTGAAATGGTCTGATGATTCCATATAGTTTAATGCTGTATGTGTAAGTTACATGATGACAATTTATTGCATTGTTGATGTACTAAGTATTCCTCCATTCTCCAACCATAAGAAATAGTTTGAGTAGGGAAATCCTTTTTCTCATATATTGTGTTTTTATGCTGGGTACACACAAGAAGGTTTTTTTTTTTTCTTTTCTTTTTTGTTTTGTTTTTCGTTCAACCCAGCGGGCTGAGCGACAAAAAAACAACAACTTACAAATCGCCATATTGACACATTCGATGTCTGGTCTGAGTATTTCAAAAACTGCTGATCTACTGGGATTTTCACACACATACAACCATCTGTAGGGTTTACAGAGAATGGCCAGATAAAGAGAAAATATCCATTGAGCGGAAATTATGGACAAATATATGCCTTGTTGATGTCAGAGGATACTGGGCAGACTGGTTCAGCTGCGACATTCAGATGGTAGGGTCAGAATTTGGCATAAACAACATGAAAGCATGGATCCATTCTCGCTTGTATCAATGGTTCAGGTTGGTGGTGCAATGGTGTGGGGGATACTTTTTGGCACCAACCAGCAAGGTGTACGTAATAAAGTGGCGTGTGTATGTGTATATATGTATGTGTGTATCTATATATGTATGTGTGTGTGTGTATGTGTGTGTGTGTGTGTGTGTGTATATATGTATATATATATATATATATATGTATATATATATATATATATATATATATATATATATATATTTGGACACAGGCAGCAATTTTTAGAATTTTCAGGTATTTACCAAAAACATATTCAAGCCATAGTTATATAATGGATATGGGCTGAAGCTGCACACTCTCAGGTTTAATTTGAGGGAATGTACATCCAAATTGGAGGAAGGGTTTAGGAGTTACAGCTCTTAAGAGTAGCCATCCCCCCCTTTTTCAAGGGACCAAAAGTAATAGGACATTTGAATATAATCATGAAATGTTAATTTTTAATATTCTGTTGAGAATCCTTTACTGGCAATGACTGCCTGAAGTCTGGAACAAATGAACATTACCAAATACTGAGTTTCTTCCTTTCTGATGCTTTGCCAGGCTCTAACTTCAACTGTCTTCAGTTGTTCTTTGTTTCTGGGTCTTTCTGCCTTTAGTTTTGCCTTCAGCAAGTGAAATGCATGCTCAATGGGTTGAGATCAGGTGATTGACTTAGCCATTGCAGAATATTTTACTTCTTTTCTTTCAAAAGCTCCTGGGTTGCTTTTGCAGTGTTTTGGATCGTTGTCCATCTGTACTGTGAAGTGCCGTCCAATCAACTTTGCTGCATTTGGCTGAATCTGGGCTGACAGTATATCTCTAAACTCTGCAGAATTCATCCAGCTGCTGTCATATAATCAATAAACACCAATAACCCAGTGCCACTGGAAGCCATGCATGCCCATGCCATCACACTGCCTCCACCATGTTTTATAGATGACGTTTTGTGCTTTGGATCATGAGCTGTTCCAAGCCTCCTCCATACTTTTTTTTTTTTCTTCCCGTCATTCTGGTACAGATTAATCTTAGTTTCATCTGTCCAAAGAATGCTTTTCCAGAACTGGTCTGGCTTTTTTAGATGTTTTTTGGTAAAGTCTAATCTGGCTTTTCTATTCTTCAGGTTTATGAATGGTTTGCACCTTGTGGTGAACCCTCTGTATTTGCTCTCGTGAAGTCTTCTCTTGATTGTAGACTTTGATAATGATACACCCACCTCCTGGAGAGTGTCCTTCACTTGTCTGGATGTTGTGAATGGGTTTTTCTTTACCATAGAGAGGATCCTGCGATCATCCACCACTGTTGTCTTCTGTGGACATCCATGCCTTTTTATGTTGCTGGGCTCACCAGTGTGTTCTTCTTTCCTCAGAATGTACCAGTTGATTTGGCCACTCCTAATGTTGCTGCTATCTCTCTGATGGATTTGTTTCACTTTTGAAGCCTTTCAATGGCCTGTTTCCCTTGCATGGACCGCTCCTTTGAACGCAAGATGTAGGTTCACAGCAGTAGATTCCAAATGTAAATACCACACTTAGAATCAACTCCATACCTTTTAACTGCTTAATTGATGAAGAAATATGAAGAAATAAATTAGTAGCCCACACCTGTCCATGAAACACAGCTTTTGATTCAATTGTCCAATTACTTTTGCTCCCTTGAAAAAGGGGGATGGGCTGCTCTTAAGAGCTGTAATTCCTAAACCTTTCCTCCAATTTGGATGTACATACCCTCAAATTAAACCTGAGTGTGCACTTTCAGCCCATATTTATTTATTTCAGGTACTTGTATAGCGCCATCAATTTACGCAGCACTTTACATATGTATATTGTACATTCACATCAGTCCCTAACCCTCAAGGGGCGTACAATCTAAGGTCCCTAACTCACATACATATACTAGGGCCAATTTAGACAGGATCCAATTAACCTAACAGCATGTCTTTGTAGTGTGGGAGGAAACCGGAGTAAACCCACGCAAACACAGGGAGAACATGCAAACTCCAGGCAGGTGGTGCCGTGGCTGGGATTCGAACCAATGACCCTAGTACTGCCAGGCGGAAGTGCTAACCATTTAACCACTGTACTGCCCATATCCATTATTGACTATAGCTTGAATATGTTTTGGTAAATACCTGAAAAAACTAAAATTGTGCCTGTGTCCAAATATATATGGACCTAAGTAAGTGTCTGTGTAATATTATTTTATTTTTTTCCTTTTGGTATGATTCCTCTGTGGGGCAGAATGCTACACTGCTCTTTAATAAATAGCTGCCTAGCTTGTTTCGTGACTTGTTTATGTTTAGAATTGTCAATGTTGTTGGCTTGAATTGAATACTGAATCATATATGCAGTATTTATCTATGGGATCATATAATTTTTGTTTTTCCCCCAAAGGCCTGTCATGTCTATCGTTTGCTGATGTCTGATTTTCATGATGCTTGGGATTTACCAGAGATAAACTAATTACTTTTGCCAGCAGGGTATCACCAGAGATTCATGTGCCAGTATCTGTTGTGAATGTAATCCCTAATGCAGAAACCAGTGGACTTGATTCTGAACTAAAATCTTTATCTGCAGTGTTTGGTTATCCTTTTTATTTGCTTTCCTGTGTTTGAGAAATCTGTTACAGAAAAGGACTACATAAAAGTCTTGTGAATGCAAGTACTGTGAATTTTTATGGCATTTTTACTTTAAAGAAGAGCTGTTATGATTTTTTTTTTCAAATTTTATTTTACCACAAAATAGGTGCATATAGCAGTTAGTCCTATTCTAACCGGTGGCTCTGTTGTCCCCTAAATGTACCTCTTAATGCTGGCTGTGGTGCCCCCTCTTGAACCCAAAATTATGGGCGTTCCTGGGGGGGGAGGCACTGGTAGTGCCAGTACAGAGCTCTACCCCCTGTAAGAATTTGTCACTGTTATAGATGCATAGTCAGCACTGCTTGTTCCTTCATCACAACTTATCACTGTGCTGTGGCTCCGGGTGTCTATCAGTGGCTGCTTTTACACATAAATAGGCCTGGCCGATAAATCACAGTGCTGTGAGCTTTCACTTTTATGAATGAAGGATGTTGGACTGGCACTGTGTATGACACACTGGCAGTGTTAGCCATTCATGCATAAAACTGAAAGATCACACGGTGCAGTGCCCAACCCTGCTGCTTAGAAACCAAGAAACAGATTTGAACGGGACCTAATGCTATATTTGCGCTTGGATTCCTGGTGGAATACATGACAAAAAAAACTGTACTGAGAGTTTGTCTTTGAAAAGTTGCGAGAATATTTTTTGTACAATTATTCCTTGAATATTTTCCCTGCATACAGCTGCCAATGGAAAGGCTCCTGGCCTGTGTTAGTTGTCTTTAGCGTGTGTGGGCAAAATCTTATTCATTCCTATAGAAAGGTCATCATTGATGCAACCCCATGAGTGACAGCCTCCTCATAGGAATGAATAGTGTTTTTCAAATGTGCATAATACTGGCCAGGAGATTTTCCGGTGATGGCTGTGCCACCCATCAACTGCACAGCATGGATCCGCTGATCGTGTGAACAGGTAGATGTAAAACTTGTGAGGAGGGGAGAGATGGTGTAAATTTAGAAAGTATATTTATCCTTTAAGGTTGCATATTACTATTTGGAGGTGTCTTCCTGGATTATAGGTAGGGTTAATGATTCTAACAGTTATTTACAAGTGGAATTCCAACATGATATTTTTTGTGGGAGGTAAGTATGGGAAAGGGGTTCTTTATTGGAAAAGGGGCCCATACCTTTAATACCAATGATATTGGTTACTTGGACAGGAAAAGAGAAATCTTCACAGAAAACATAAAGGTTCTTCTGCTGACTCCTTCCCCATCCAAAATCTAAAGCGTTTCAGTTACAGTTGACTTACAGAATAAGTGCTGATGGAAGCCCTCCATCTCTTGAATATGTCAGCTATTTATTCTGAAAACTCAATTGTAGCCATTCATATTCTCATTTTATGTCCATTTTCCTTGACTAGATAATCCTCAACTTTAGACGACTCAGCTTTGCAGGGTGTGGAAATAGCCTGACTGGCTGTATGTAGTAATACAAGGAATTCTTTTTTTGCACTAGTTGGTTGGAAAACATGTTCATAGCTCAGCAGCATTTTGATACCAACAAAAATACCTTGGGGAACTACAATTTTGTCTTTTTTTTTTTTTTTTTTTTATACATTTTCCTGACCCCCACAAGACAGTTGGATTTATTCTCTAGATGAAGGGTCTCCAAACTTTCAAAGCAGTGGGCCATTTTACTGTCCTACAAACTTTAGAGGGGCCGGATTGTGGCCAGTGGGAGTAGCAAATGCCCTAACATCAGTTGGGGGTAAAAAAGAACATAGGCTTGGTGGTCAGAGGGAGTAAAAAAGAAAATAACTTCTTTGGTGTCGGTCGGATGAATAGTACTCCATCTTTGGTGTCAGGAGAAGGATTAATTTCCCTTAATTGGTGTCAGTCTAAGGAATAGTCCCTCAAGGGCTGGATAAAGGCAAACAAAGGGCCACAGTTTGGTGATCCCTGCCCTAGATTAAAAAAAAAAAAAAAAAAAATTTCTGTGGTCACTAGTAGTTATAACTTTGTATATAATATTAGTTTTATGAACATCCTCCCAACTGTTTTGGATGCATTTCTGCTATGAAAGTATATTAGAATAAACTCTCCAGTGCTCCAGGGATCAAATGCCAAAGGAAAGCCAGGGGAACCAGGACCAAAATCGCCGATGGATAGCCTTTTGGAGATGCTTCCCTCCTCAGATAGGGAAATCAACAACTGAAAAAAGAGCAAACAGGAGGCGCAAACCCCTAATGCATTATCCAAGATTTATTAAAGGTAAAGAGGATGAAAACATACTCACAAACATGGCATAAATGCAAAGCTTAGTAGAACCATAGCTATGGCCATAACAGTGGCGGGTGTCCGACTGTCAGTATGATGAGCTTTCTGACACGTTTCAAGGGCAAGTTCCTTTCCTCAGAGCTGGTTAAACCAGGTCTGAGGAAAGGGACTCGTCCCCGAAATGCATCAGCTGACAGTCTGACACCCCGCCACTGTTATGGCCATCTCTACCGTTCTACTAAGCTTTACATTTATGCCATGTTTGTGAGTATGTTTTCATCCTCTTTACCTTTAATAAAGCTTGGATAATGCACTAGGGATTTGCTCCTCCTGTTTGCTCTTTTTTCTTTTATATAAGTGTATTGGTTAAATCATTTCAGTGCTCTGGCAGCCAACCATGTTTCCGCCGTACTTGGCAATCTCCATGCACCACAGAAATAACTGGGCAAATAATGTTAATATTGTATTTTATTTTTTAATTAGGAAAGAAATGTGTAAGTTTGGCAGACACAAAAGGGGTATTTGAATGGTTGCTATTTATCTTGTCTGCTGTGGGAGCATAATGAACACTATTGTTGTGTTTTTGGCCTTCTCTTTGTCATGTGTTTTTAATTTCACTAGGTACGTACAGTTTGAAGATAGTTCTTTATTAAGCTTATGAAATATTCTTCAGGTAATTATGAAGTGGTAGAGAGAATGCAAGTGCTTCTAGGATAGTTCAGAATGCATGTGTGGGGAAAGTGCAATGGACATCAGCTATAGAGGCCATTGCGCTTAGTTGTGGACTACATTTTTTTTTTTGTTAAGCTAACTGCTGTGGAAAACGATGCAGTATTTTCAAATTATTTATTCCTATGCACATTTTTGAACTTTTTATGCAATACTCATTTTAACCATAATATTGGATTACCATGAGGCACTGTCATTTTTAGGCTCATTCATATTGGGCGGTTGCTTGTGTACCCTGTGCAAAATCGTGTTTTTCCAACAAGGGGATGCACAGGTGTTCTGTGCATCCCCATGCCAGCAGTCTCATAGATGTCTATTGGGACACGTGGCTGAACAGACAGTTGTCATGTCCCAATATGACATCCATGTGGGTGCATGTCCTCAAATTCGCCCTGGGTGCATTTGGGGACATGCACCCACATGAATGTCACCTTGGAACAAAGCGACTGTATTGTGCAGTCACATGTCCCAATAGACATCTGTTTGACTGCCAGCATGGTGATGCATGGAACATCTGAGAATCCCCTTGTTGGCAAAACACGGCCCTGCACAGGGCACACAAATGATTGCTTTGTGCAAATGGGTTCTTAGCGGTTCTAAAAATGTAGCATTGTGGTGCACATATACAGACATTTTTGATAGAACGCTTCCTTCACATGCTACAGTTTTCAGAAATATGCCATGTTACCAAAGAAGTCCGCATAAATCCACTTATACCTGTAGGTTACTGGGGCACCAAGAATGTGAATTTAGTGTATAGGAACATAACCGTGGACTTTATAGGTAAGATACATGCACATTAACAAATGAAAAACACATCACGACAGTATCAAGACTCCCTCCATATTTAGAGGGCTGCACCTCACCAAGTGACAGATACCATTTTACCAGTGGAGCATGAAGATTAGAGCGCTGGTGTTTGTTTACTTTGGATAAAAATTAACAACTTTATTACAATTTAAGTATTAGCAAAAAAAAATGACGACTCAAAAAGGTTCTTCCATGCATATTGTTCAGTGTATATTGCACCAAAAAATACACATCGTCCAGATTGATTGGAAAATTACCCCCTATGTAATTCCAATTGTCAGAATATCAGTAAGGGGCCGGGGGTGCATCTACATGAGAAAACAGAAGTGCATACACTCTACATTGAATTTTGGGACATGGCACAAGTAATTTATTACTGGTTTCCATAGTACCACTTTATGGCAACATCTCCAACTCTGAGAATATGAATTTACGCATGTTTACCCAGATCCGTTATTGTGAAAGTCGACCTATAATCTTCTCCCTTTTTTTTAGCTCCTACTTTCTCTGCCTGCCAATTATTTAGCAGGGTATCAATATAGGTTATACTGAATATAGAATCTTCTGACGTACGCACAGAAATGGCAAGGGGACAGCCTTGGGAACTTCAGAGGGAGAAATATTTAGGGTGCATTCACGTGAACGATTAGGCACATACAGCGGATTCTTGCTGCTGGGATCATGTGTATGCAAACAGCTGGGGCCAGGAAGCCTGTGCAAATGAATGACAGGCTGACACGTAATCTCACACACTATTTGCCTGTTGGGGACAGATGATCAGTAATCTCTCCATGTGTGATTACATTGACAGAAGCTGCCTCTGTCAGCCTGTAATTCATTTGTGCATGCTTCCTGGTTGCAGCTGTTTGCATACACGTGATCCCAGTCTCAAGAATCCACAGATTCTGGCTGCAGGAATTCACTGTAAGTGCCTAATTGTCCATGTGAATGCTTCCTTGTTGTGAGCCTTATTATTGCGTATGACTTTACACGGCCCATGTCTTAAATGATTCCTGCCTTTAAAGGTAATTATTTTAGGTTAACACATCTTTGAACATTTTAAATACATGCTGCTTTGATCAGTGCCTGGTTTGTTTGGTGTTAGATTCCCATGATCAGTCTTTAAAACAGAATATTTATGATCTTTCCAGTGCTCCATGGAAAAAAGGCAGCAGAGACCTGGTTTGCATGGACAGTTGATGGCTTGATTTGGTGTAACTGGCATAGATAATACAGTGCAGGATAAAGACCTCTATTTTCCTTCACAGGAGGAGCCCGCAGCATGCAGTCAAGTGCCTCCCTCCCTACCATTTCCATTTAGGTTGCAGACGTTGTCTGTCTTTGGTTATTGAGAGAGACATTTTAGAAATTAGTTTTTTACCCATGGTGTTTAACAGTATTTTCTAAATGTTCCTGCGCAGCGAGAAAGGAGCGACTTGGTTACAGTACACCTCAGGAGTGAACTGATGTCATTGGCACAGACGTTGGGTAGTACCCTTGTAATCCCCGAACTGTAGTATTTTTGTAACAGTGGTGTCTTTTCCTTTCTATTAACAGCAAGGACATTTATAAATTATCTTATAATAGGCGTCTGAGTTTTTTTGCCATTTACATGACATCATTGTCAGAGCTCCAAAAGTATTTTTGAAACTTGTTATGGAATATATATTTAGTATTTTTAACTGGGTAGCCACAGTGTGAGCAGATGTGTCTTTTAAAGAATAGTTTGGTAGAGGAATCGGTGAGAGCAAGCATTATTGCATTCTTAACAAAGTATAAGCGAACAGGAGTCTACGTGAATGCTGAGTGAGCTTGTTCATTCAAAATACTGAAAATAAAGGTTTAGGAATTGGAGGTATCTGATGCACTATATTATCTTGGGTAAATGTCACTTGTTCATAGAACATGTTTTACTCACCTGTTCATAGGATCCAGTTTTTTTATGATAGGCCCAGAGTAAAGAAAGAAGGAACCAGATGTTATATATATATATATATATATATATATATATATATATATATATATACACTTATCATTGGACTTAGAAACATTTCTGAGAATTGTTGCCTATTCCAAGTGAAATACAGGTGTAAGAGTTCCTATATAGTTTTTGCTTTGAACTTAATGGCTTAGCCTTATTGTGCTTCCCCACCCCCCCAGTCAAAGTGAGGGTAAAGCCCAGTAGACATGGGCCAGAAATTTGTACTGCTGTCTTCTCAACAGAAGCTGGTCTAATGACTGGCGTCTGTTGAATGGGCATGCTGGGAATACAGCTTTTGATCAGCGCTGATCATTCAGTGTATTCTGGAAGAGGGGGAGTGGAGGGGTGGGTAGGGTTGGGGAGTTCCTCTGTTAAAATACAATATTTCAGCAGGAGAGATCCCTGCATCAGCATCACTTGATGCAGGGATCTGTCAGTGGGTTGAATGGGGAAAAAAAAAGCTGTGTACCCAGCTTAACGTGAGTAAATTTTGGCATTTTCACTGATTTATTTAGTACAGGTATTGATATAGCAACAACAATTTATACAGAGCTCTTATATATTTTACATTCATATTGGTCCCTGCCCTCAAGGTGCTTACAATCGAGTGTCCCTAAGGTTGGCCATAAATGCATCGATTCCCTCATCAACACACACAGTGGCAGGGATTCCCCTGTCGACATTGTGTTCTCCCGGTGGGAGGGCGGAGGAAGCCATCTCCGCCGTGAGAAACCTTGATCATTGCTAGCGACTATAACAGCCGCTAGCAAAAATCACATGTAAAATCCAGCAGGCTGGTTGTACCCAAGCTTGATGGATCAATCCGCTTGGGTACATTCATCCTGCCCATACATGGTTCGAATCTCAGCTGGTTCCTGCTGAACCAGGCAACATTTGAACTGTCTATGGGCTGTTTAACTCACATTTATACGTACACATACTAGGGCCAATTTTTTTTCAAGACAGGAGGAGATTAACTTGCCAGCAAATCTTTGGAGTGTGGGAGGTAACCAGAGTACCCTGAGGAAACCCATGCAGGCACAGGGAAAACATGCAAACTCCAGGCAGTTAGTACCATGGTTGAGATTGGAATCGACATCCCTAGGGCTGCCAGGCAGAAATTCTCATCACTTAGCCACTGTGCTGCCCAGATGATTCTGTGATCTGAATACAAACCTTTTAATATTGTTGAACTAACTAGGCAAGCTGTAAAATATGAAATAGTGAAAACATGGCAATACTAACTTGCAATATTTTAAATGTCTGCAGTGACTACAAATAATATGGCTAGCTGCAAAATGAGGGGACTTTAGGTTGGCCATATATGATTTGTTTATTTTCATTCAGTGAGTAGGCTGAATGAATTAAAAAAACCAAAACAATAAATACAAGCAAGGTGCCTGAAGGAATTTTCCCCACTGGTGCATTGTACTCTGATGGTGGGACTATTTTGTCAAAATACACTGATCAGTAACTGCAGCTGGCTGATCAGGAGATTTTCCAAAAAGTCAATTCAACAAAAGTCAATCTTAAAAATCAAATTCTGTTAAACAGGCACAGCGACACGTGATCAAAATTTGGCCAGTCCAGGCTGAGCAGGCTGATTTTGATCCATATATGGTGAGCTTTAGAGTAGATTGACATTTAGCCCCTGTTCACACTAGTGCAATTGGATGCACATCTGCCATTGTGCAGCTACTCACGACAATAGAAATGACATTCTGGTTCAGTGCGATTTATTTATTTATTTATTTTTTTTTTTTTTGAAAAGGTGCATGTTTCTTTTGGTGCTACACAGTGTGTGTTGTTTTTTTTGTTTTTTTTATGCCATGGACTCCAATGGCAGCACACGGGAAAAAGGCTTGTACAGGTATTTCTGGTGCTGTTTTGTGTTTGACAGCATCCCAGCAGCATTAGTTTTAAAGCAGATTTTAGTCACTGGCCAAAACAAAAAATTCATGACTCATGAAAAACACTCCTAAATCTACAAAAACGCACTGAAGCTTGATTATGGAGCAAGGGCTCGTTCACACTAGGCTGTTTTGCCAACGCTTGCCAAACGCCCCTATAGCGTTTGGCAAGCGTTGGTCCGGCGTTTGCAGAGCGTTATTAATGCTCGGCAAACGCCGCATGCGCGGTTTAGCGGCGGTTGCTAGGCGTTTTCCGAGCGTTAATAACGCCCCACAAACGCCTATAATGCAGTTTGAGTGGTGTTACCGCTCCGCAACCGCACCGCAAACGCCGGCCGGGCGTTTGCGGAGCGGCACCATAGACAAGAATAGGAGGCTTCAAAGCCTCCTGACTCGTCCAGAGGCGTCCGTTTTGCCGCGACGCAACGCGACGCAAACGCTCCCGTTAGAACAGCACCATGTGCTGTAATGTGCAGAATTGGCAGAGGCATTTGGGAAGAGGTAAAAACGCTTACCAAACGCCTCTCTGCCGCCTGCACACAAGGCTAGTGTGAACGTAGCCTAACAATAGTGTGAACTGAGGCTTACAGAACACTGGCCAATATAGAAACTTGGCGTTTCCTTTAATGTATCTATTTAATTACTTTTTACCTTTTGTATAGTGCCCCAGATTTTTGTACTACAATTCATGCTACCGTATAATTTTTTTCCCCTGTGGTGTGTGGTGTCTGGTTCACTACTGAAGAGGGAGAGTGCTCACTTTGTACAGCAATTCTCTAGTGGCACATGTAGTTGATTCAGCATGGAAAGTGAAAATTAATTCTCTCATCTGTAATCACTTGCTATTCCTGACAATTATCTTTAATTATTAAATCATAACGGCGTCAAATACACTATTATGACAAACTGATTCTGATTTAAGTGTTTTAAATAGGGTGAACAGTAAGCACTGATGTATGAGCATATTTTCAGGATATATATTGCTAATTTTGGGCGGTGTTCTTCGACATAAAGCTGTCAGAATAGTGTGTTCTGGCATAAAAGAAATTAAAACGTATAATAAAATCCCCCTCCGTTTATTATAGATCATATGAAAACATTTTGGAGCATGATTAGAACACTGTAGAGAAGAAAATACAGCAGTATTCTGGATTGTCACATATAAACCAATATTAATATGAGCATTCTGAGAACAGTAATGGTATGTTCAGATTTCCTTCAGCGCTAGACAGTGTGAAGGCCGGGACGTCACATGGATGACTGCTAAGGGGAACATTCAGAGTACAGACAGGCTAATTTCTTCCTTCGGGACATCACGTGACCAAGAAACTGGGTCTTCACACAAGTCTTTTGTATGAGAGAGCCTGGAGCAGCATTTTCTCCAGGAAAGATAGATTATCCCATTTTTTTTTTTTTCTTTTTTATCCAGAACACTTCGAAAATAGCTTTAACATTTTTGTTGTAGGTCTCTGTCTCTTCTATACCTCTCAATACAAAAGAGGATTTTGCTGGCTTTAGAAACTGCAGCTTGGCATTGCATTCCATTATTAAGCTTGTGATCTACCAGAACTCCCAGATCCTTCTCCACCATTGATTCCCCCAGTTGTACCCCCCCCCCCCCAGTATGTATGATGCATGCATATTCTTAGCCCCCAAGTGCATCACCTTACATTCATCAACATTAAACCTCATTTGCCACATAGTTGCCCAATTAAACAGTGCATTGAGGTCGGCTTGTAAATTGAAGACATCCTGTAAGGACGTTATTCCACTGCACAGCTTGATGTCATCTGCAAAGACTGAAATGGGATTCTTAATCCCAGACCCTATATAGCTTGTAAATATATTAAAAAGTAAGGGTCCCAACACTGAACCTTGGGGTACACCACTGACAACCCTAGACCATTCAGAGTATGAATCATTAACCACTACTCTCTGAATACGATCTTTTAGCCAGTTTTCTACCCATTTACTTACAGATTTTCCCAAGCCTGTAGACTTTACCTTACACATTAGCCGTGTGTGGGGATCTGTGTCAAACGCTTTAGCAAAATCCAAGTATACCACGTCCACCGCCATCCCTCTGTCCAAGGTTTTGCTCACCTCCTCATAAAAATAAATCAGATTTGTTTGACAGCTTCTGTCTTTCTTGAATCCATGCTGTCTGTTGCTTAAAATATTTTTTTTCCAGCAAGAACTCCTCTATGTGGTCTTTTATGAAACTCTCCAGTATCTAACTCTCCAGTATCTTCCTATCTATAGAAGTCAAACTAACAGGTCTATGATTACTTGGTAAAGATTTTGACCCCTTTTTAAATATAGGCACTACATTGGCCTTATGCCAATCCAGTGGTACTATGCCAGTTATTAAAGCGTCCATAAAAATTAGAAACAATGACTTTGAAATGACAGAGCTCAATTCTTTACGGACCCATTGGTGTATGCCATTCAGTCCAGGTGCTTTATTCACCTTTATTTTGTCTAAATATTTCTATATCATATTAATTGTGAGCCAATGTGGATCATCTGGAGCTGTGCCAATACCATGCCCATTATGGACAAGAGCTCCTCCATGCTTCTTTGTATACAAAGAGCTGAAGAAGGTATTTAATAAAATTGCTTTCTCTATGTCCCCAGTCACCCATTCTAGATTTTGTAAAGGGCTTACATGCTTGAAGCTGGCTTTTTCACAATTAATATATTTGAAGACTTTTTTTTGGAGTTTGTCCTGCTATCTTTTGCAATCTGCTGTTCATTTTAAATTTTTGCAGCCTTTATTTCCTTTTTGCATTTTCTGTTATATTTTGTAATGGTTAAACGATGATAGCGTTCCTTCATTTTTATATTTAAGAAAAGCTTTTTTCTTATTATTTATAGCGTTTTTAACTTTGGCCATAAGCCACATAGGTTTGATTTTTAGCCTTTTAAACTTGTTGCCCATTGGAATATATTTTGCAGTGTGTTCACATAGTCTTTTTGAAGAATTCCCATTTCTGTGTGGTGTTCATTGATTGCAATATTCCATCCCAGTCTAAGTCTTGGAGAGCAGCTCTCAGCCTTGGAAAATTAGCTCGCTTAAAATTGAGCATTTTTATTTTTCCCATATGTGCTTGATGTTTACAGCTAGCAATAAATGAAATCATGTTATGGTCACTGCTGCTCAGATGTTTTTATATGGACATTCGTAATAAGCTCTGCATGGTTTGAGATTACCAGGTCCAGCACAGCATCATTCCTAGTTGGGGCCTCTATGAACGGTACCATAAAATTGTCCTGTAGTAGGTTTATAAATTTTTGCCCTTTAACTGTTCTTGCAAGTCCATTACTCCAGTCAATTTCCGGGTAGTTAAAATCCCCCATTATTATCACTGCCCCAGCCCTTGCAGCCCTCTCGATCTGTGCAAGAAGCTGAGTCTCCACCTCCTCATTAACACTGGGAGGCCTATAACAAACTCCAATGATTACCTTTGTAGTATGCACCCCCATGTGCAGTTCCACCCATAATGCTCAGCCTTATCACACTCTCCATCAACTAGGTCCTCTTTCACACTTGCTCTGAGATCACTTCTCACATAGAGACAGACACCGCCACCTTTCCTGTTTACCCTGTCTCTCCGAAAGAGAACATAGCCAGGGATATTAGTGGCCCAGTCATGTGAAGATTGAAGCCAAGATTCAGCAATACCAATTAAATCATAGTTCTGTTCATGCAACAAAGCTTCCAACTCACCTATTTTGCTTGGCAGACTTCTGGCATTGGTGAAGAAACACTTTAATACATTGACACCTTGTGCACACGTATTTTGCATATTTTTTATTTTCATGCAAATGGTGCCAATTCCAATGGCTGTTTGTAACATGGGAACCCTCTTATCTGCCATAGCCCTCCCCCCATCTTTCCACATTCCACCCACCAATAAGGACTGACCCCTGTCTGATCTGTCTACCCCATTATAATCTAATTCTCCCTCCCCCCTCGATCCTAGTTTAAATACTCCTCCAGCCTCCCCATAAACTTTTCCCCAGCACAGCAGACTCCCTTCCATTTAGGTGCAGACCATCTCTACGATATAGGTTGCACCCCAATGAAAAGTCAGCCCAGTGCTCTAGCAACCCAAATCCTTCCCTCTTACACCAAGTCTTTAGCCATGCATTTAGTTCTCTAATCTCCCCCTGTCTTTCCTGAGTTGAGCATGGCACAGGTAATATTTCAGAGAATATCACCTTGGAGGTTCTTCCCTTCAATTTGCATCCTAGTTCTTTAAATTGATTCTTAAGAAGCCTCCACCTTCCATGTATTCTGTCATTTGTTCCAACATGGACCGAAGACAGCTGGCTGATGTCCAGCCCCTCCTAGTAATTTATCAACCCGGTCCTCCTACATGCCGAATCCTGGCACCAGGGAGACCATTCGGTTGACGTGATGCTGGCAACAAATTATTCAGTCCTGATTATAGAATCCCCTACTATCACCAACTGTCTAGGCCTTCCTGCACTATCCTCATAACCCCTCCCAGATGGTCTGCCCTCCCAGCTGTTAGGGATATTAGTGACATTCAGTGCTGCCACCCCTGAGCTTTGCCACCCCCACATTTTCACCCAGCTTGGCAAATCTGTTTGGGTGCACAAACCCGGGGCCGGTCTTTCTTTTCTGTGAACCCCTACCACTCCCTCTCGTTACAGTAACCCATCTTCCTACCTGATAATCCTGATTAGCTCTTCCACATCAATCCCATTAGCTACCTGCTCAGAGAGCAGAAGACCCCTTTCAAGGTTGTCGGTTCTGCCCAGTGTTGCAATTTACTCCTCCAAATCTCTAATGCAGGACAACCCGCTCACATCTGTCGCAGCGGTATCCATCCTGGAGCTGTTGCTCCATTATTGCATCCATGCAGCACACTGTGCATATTACTAATAGAAATTATCAGTTGTCACTTACAGGTTAGTAGACTCCTGTTATAAAATTCTGTTTTTAACTGCGGTTTTTTAACTCCACTTAATCAAATGTCCACTTGGTCAAAGGTCCAGCAAGCAAAATACAGGCAAGCTCAAAGTGATCTCCACAGAAAGTTGTTTAGTACCTGGAGCACCTGTGACCAATTAACCCCTCTCCTTAATTAGCAGACTGAAGGAAGGAAAGGAAGAAGGAAAGAAAAATGCTATTTAAAGTGACAGAAAAAGTGATTTAAAAAAGTAAAAGCTTCTAGCAAGACCCAAAGAAGAAAATAAAACCACTACAAGCAATCACCAGCAGTCAAAAGTAAAACTGGTTTCATGTTTTTTACATTTTTTCTTTTATAGCGGACCAGATCAGGCCGGAGGTAGGCGAGTGTAAACTGGCTAAAGTCCATTAACACTTGCCGGTCCATAGGAGTAAAAGGGACTGTCCAATCAGGTCTGTTTGAAAAACTGGCAGGAGAACCTGATCTGTCCCTTACTGTGAAAGGGGCCTTAATAGCTGTCAGCAAAAGTGGCAGTTAGATGGTTAAGACAATGCATTTAACACTCACTGGTGTGCTTATAGTGGTCAGCTTTTATTCAGTTCATTAAAGTGAAACTAAAACTATCAATCTGTTTTCTCAAAACCATTATGTACAAGGCATGCCATGCCAATAACTCACATTTGCTTGTCAACTGAACTGTCATGCCCTCAATGGTTGGAATCATAGCTGATCACGTTTGCAGCGCCATGTCAACTGTAGATCAGGATGGCAGCTTCCTTGGCGTAACAGAGTTTAGTTCCGCTTACCTACATGGTTAAAAAAAAGTTTCTGTAAGGCCTCATTTACATGGGGGTGTTCATCTGTGCCCTGCTGTGTTTTAGCATCACGGGGATGCACAGGTTTTGTGTGCAGTCCCATTGCTGCATGGGCACAGCAGCTGCTCAGTGTGACATAATGCGGGTGTGTCCCCCAAAACTTGCCTAGGGTGCATTTGGGGTCATGCACTTGCATGGATGTCAGATTGGGAGCAGTAGCTGTGTCTGTGCAGTGTCCCGATCGACAGCTGAGGGACTGCCTGCACAGGGATGCACACACTGCCTGTTCATCCTCATGCCAGTAAAACATGGCCCTGCATGGGGCAAGGATTAAAGCAATGCCAGTGAACAAGGCCTAACTTCTAAGTGTTGGGAGTTCAGCTTTATTTTGCTAGTTACTTAACCCCTTCGCACTGGTGCCTCCCGGCCCTTTAAGGGTTTCAGAAGCCAGGAGGCGGGGCAGGGTTTAGGGTCATGTGACCGCTGTGACACGCCGTCGCGGCGGTCACATGATCAGGAAAGGTCCCCATCAAAAGAGGAGATCTGGACCTTTCTGTGAGTACTGGACAAGTGTGCTGGGAGCGCTCAAGGCGCGTGCTCTCAGCACGTCTTTTTTTTTTTTTTTTTTTTTAATAGAACGCAAATGTGCGTCCGCTCGGCGTCTAGGCCCAGACGCTGAGAGGCCATACATTTGCATTTGGCTGGCGTGAAGAGGTTAACAAAGTCCATCTAAATCTACTAGTCTATCTAATGCTCCAGAGCATGTTCTTCTCCATAGGTTAAAAATTGTTGTCCTCAGGTGGCTCTGTAGATAAAGGAGCTTCTAAGACCAGAATTGTGTTACTGGCAGAATCACCAGGTACACATAAAGGAAAAGAGTCTGAATATATGAAATCTAATGCAGCTCTGCACCTAAGGATTAGTAAGAGGCAATATATAAAATTTTTGTTCTTGGTTTACATATGCTTTAAGTGATACAGGGTCAGTGATATTCTGAGACATATGGGTTTTACTGGTGCCTGCAGGAGAATTGGACACTGGTGAATGAAAAGGCCCCAGTTTTACCCTGTTCTGTGAGGACTTGTTTACGTTTTGTTGCTGTTGCCCACCTCTCGATTGGACTGCATTTGGACATACCATACGGCTCCATATACTTATGACCCTGAAGAATAATTAAGAAAACTGCACATGGCTTGCTATGGGGTGGAAGTCAGAGAAGAAGAGCGGCAGACAGTGCTGACGGGGGACCACTAAAGAAAAGGCATGGGGCCGCTCTGTGCAATACTGTTGCACAGAGCAGGTAGGTATAAACCTCCTTTAAGAAAAATACTTGACTTTGATCACTTTAAAGAAGATCTGCACCCTTTGTTCAACCCTGCTCACTTCTGCATTCCTCTTACATAGCATATCTGTGCACCCCCTTTCCCCCCACCACTGCACATCCCTTAGGCCTAGTTTAGAGTAGCGGTTGGAGGGCAGCAAAAATGCAGTTGAGCTATGTTTTTGCCGCCCTAGGAACCTCCCCCCTCCCTTAAGCTTCAGTAGAGCAATAGGCAGTGCACAGGCATGTTTTCATGCCGTGGCAGAGTTGACCCAACATGAATCAGTCAGCAAGAAGCAAGACCGGCAAACTCTACACATGCAAATCAATGGGGAAGCATCACAAATGCCCCACAACCGTATTCAATGCACGTGGTTGCGGCATGATTTAAGTAAAAACTTGGTTAAAATCGGCAGTGAGGAGGCATCACATCTCCCCACCTGTCAGTAGCCTCTGGAGCACGATCCTAACGTTGATCAGGCTTCAGAGGCAAGGGAGGTTTGGACGCATGTCTAACTCTACCCTTACACTGCTCTGTTTCTGTACATATCTTACTTGGATCAACTTGGCTGTCAAATTCTTCCTTTTACAGCAAATGTCTGTGCTGCTGCGCTGTCTGCGCATTGTTGTTCTGCCTTTTGCTCCCACATCAGTGGCAGAGATGGCGGGCAGCAACCCATGACAAACAGATTTGTGACCCAGAGTTCAAGAGGCCGTGATTTAAACAATTGTCAATTTTCTACTGCTAGTTAAATAATACAACATCAGTCTTCTGGGATTTAATGAGGAACATGTATCCCCTCCCCCCAGCTTTTATAGGTTAGATTCCTTTGTTTCATGTACAGTAAAGTATTGTGCTTAAAAAAGTAACTGTTTTCCTATGTTTATTGTGGAACTTGTATCTGTTGTAGAATAGAAACATTTCAAGTTCAGCCTTTCTTCAGATCTACAGCATAAAAATTACACTTCAGTTTTAATGTTTACCACTTCCAGAAGAGACTAGGGAAACATACATTAATTAAATTGATTAATGCAATAATTACAGCCGTGTGCATGCCCTGGGTAATTTTTGAACATACGTGATAAAAGAATTATATACCTGCATTCCAGTCTGCCAGATAATTAACACTTTGCAGTAGCAGACTGATGGGTGAAACAATTGGTATGTAGGTTGTCCGTGTCTTTTTTCCCTTTGCTGGTTGCTGCACAGAGATCTATAGTACAGATCATTCGTGTTACAATGCTGCCTGTTTCTACTTCCAGTCCTTTCTGCGCTTCCATCTTTAACCTCTCAAAAAGCATCCATAGGGACTTCATAAATATCGCTTCCACAAGCATGGACGTGGACATGGAGCAGATTCCTGCTGTGAATTATTCATCACTTCTGTTCCTCCCTTCCCCCTCTTTCACTATGTCTCTTTCCCAGTGCTTTCTCGCCCTGCAACTCTCCTTCCCTTCCACTATGAATGCATGTCTTCGCCCCTTCCCACAGCTGAAGGTTATTTGTTTAATATGGGGAAGGAAAGGCAGAACTTCTGGCACAGAACAGACACAGGTAGATAGACAGACATAGATTTGTAGAAGCTGCAGCCATTTAAATCTAGACCTAATACTGTGTAACAGTGTAGGACATTATGCATTGTAAAGATCGAAGAATACACAGATTTTCACTGAACAAAGCCAAACCTCATTTTGATGAAACGTGTTAGAGCTGGATATGGTTTGTGAATTTAGTATTGACTTTTCTTTATCGTCCATTGAGGGGCAAATTCCACTGGAAAAATCCTCAATACTAATTTCACAAACATCATTTCACAGATATTAAAGTGTTACTACTGTGGGGCAGCACAGTGGCTTAATGGTCAGCACTTCTGTTTGGCAGTACTAGGGTCACTGGTTTGAATCCCAACCACGGCACCACCTGCCTGGAGTTTGCATGTTCTCCCTGTGCTTGCGTGGGTTTCCTGCCACACTCCAAAGACATGTTGGTAGGTTAAATGGATTCTGTCTAAATTGGCCCTAGTATGTGTATGTGTAGGGACTTTAGATTGTATGCCCCTTTTGAGGGTTAGGGACTGATGTGAATGTACAAAAAATGTGTGTGTGTAAAGCGCTGCGTAAATTGACAGTGCTATATAAGTACCTGAAATAAATACTAAAGTCTCATCCTTTTAGCCCAGGCATGTTGCTGTACATTAAAGTGGAAGTAAAGGCAAAACGTAACTAACTCGAAGCCTACTCTCAGCCAAATTCTAAGCCTGGTCTATATAGCCCTCTAATGAAAAATCACTATACTTTCTTGTTCTGCAGCCGGTCCAGTCCCAGGCTGAGCTGTCAGCGGCGGCTACAGTGTTGGAGAGACAGCTGCCAACGGTAGCCCTATAGTAACTCTAAGGATGACGTCACTTCCCAGGCATTTCCCAGCCACTGTTGGCGGTCTCCTGCACACAGAGGGTGCCACTGGAGACTGGATCAGAGCGGTTGCAGAACTGAAGTGATCTGTTTCTTTACAGGGCTAGATGGACTAGGCTTAGAATGTGGCTGAGAGTAGGCTTTGGTTTAGTTAAGTTTTGCCTTTACTACCACTTTAAGCCCTTGCCGCCTAAGGGTCAAACAAATGTTAATACCTCAGCCCAATTTTGCAACTTTGACGTGTGTTCGTAAAACCGTACATATCATCACAACTCCTTTGTGCATCCAGGTGGATTATACCTTGTTGTTTTCAGGACAAATTGGGCTTTCATTTGTTGGTAAATGGTAATGGATATCTCCTGACTACTTTTTTTTCCATTATCAAACTAAATTTGTCCCAAAATGGTAAAAAATGTTTTTTTAATTTAGCTGTTTAAGTCTTGCTACTGCCATAACTGACCACCAAAGAACAATAAAATTCTCTTCCTCATAATTGCAGTGATACCACATGTATATGATGCTGTATGTACCCATAGTACAGCCCAAAAACAATAGTGTGCGCTTTTTTTTTTCTTTCTTTTTTTATCCTATCTAAAACACACTGATACCAATTTAATGTTTTTTTTTTTTTTAAATCTTAAATAAAAATCCTGTACCCCTTACTGGACCCAAACACTTATCTTGGCACTGACCTTGATCAAACCTAGGTATTTATTTAAAATTTTTTTTTTTTTTTTTTTTACACACACCGTTGCCTTTCTCTTTACAAGAAGAGCAGGCATTACAGTGTATCTCTCTCCTCCATTCACAGAGGGAGAAAACACAGTGGTGGGTTTCACAGTGACTGATCATTGTGATAGCCAGTCAGAGGCTATCACAACGATCAGGAATACTGGTCTCTGCTCAGGGAGTGAGGCGTGCTTCCAGGACAAAGACAGATATGCATATATGAGGCCCCATGGAAAAAAAAATCTGGGTTTAGTGGTCCACATAAATGCGTACACTCGGCAGGAAGGGTTAATGTAACACAGGGCAGTGCACAATTGTTTTCCATAAAGTGCAAAAAGTCTCAAGGTGGGTACAGATGGATCGAAGTTCAGCAAGGACCAGCCACATTTTTATCTGTTTGCCCATCCTTGATCTGCAGCTGCTGATCAGTGTATTCTGACAACCCACTGTCCGAATACAGTGGTACAACAGGGAGAATTTCTCCATCCACCTACTTGTGCGGATGGGGAATACTTTCATTTTGTGGGCTGAAAGAGGGGGAAAAAAACCTATCCGCGTATACCCTTCATTTGTCTCACCATACAGCTGCATCCTCACTTTCAATATATTATTAGAAAGGTAAAAGAACATGATTAGTCATTACAAGAGTATGTAACAATCAGTTGAACAAATGTCTGTGATGAGCAATATACAGCAACATCCATGGGCATGGAAATAACAGGCTTACAAGAAGTGATGTACCCAGGATACAGTGTTCAGACAAGAATTGGGGTTGAGAGGTGTTAACATAAGTTGTCGTCAAGTTTAAAAGGAAAAAAAAAGCAATTCCCCTCTATTACTGGGATTTTCTTTTACTTTCACTTTTGATGATAATGGTAGACAGGACAAATGGAGAGGGTTAATCTTTGACAGGAGCACAGTAAGCAAAAAAAAAAACCTGACAGGTGTTCTAATCTCTCCCCACTCTATCGAAAACTAAAAAAAGTTACCTCTAGTTTTAGTTTAATAATTGAGATCCTCCTGTATCTCTCAATTGATGACAAAAAAAATAATTTTTTTTATACTTACCATGATTTTTTTTCTTTTTTATAAGAGTTATGGCCATATGTTCTGCTTGTTCAGTAACTGACAGATTGTTGGTTGGAGACGTGGTTATGCAGGAGCAGGCTTAACATTTTTTGTTTGCCAGTGCCTGAACCTGAAGGCAGCAATATAACCTAAAAAAATTTTTTCCTCCTCCTGTGTGCTTTATTGGACTTCAAGAACGTTTTAGTTAGGCTATTTTCAGCTTTTTTGGAAGCTTCTTCCAAAACTGCTTATATTAAATACAGTGGGGCAAAAGTATTTAGTCAGCCACCAATTGTGCAAGTTCTTCCACTTAAAAAGATGAGAGAGGCCTGTAATTGGCATCATAGGTAGACCTCAACTATGAGAGACAAAATGAGAAAAAAAATCCAGACAATCACATTGGCTGATTTGGAAAGAATTTATTTGCAAATTATGGTGGAAAATAAGTATTTGGTCACCTACAAACAAGCAAGATTTCTGGCTCTCACAGACCTGTACCTTCTTCTTTAAGAGGCTCCTCTGTCCGGCACTCATTACCTGTATCAATGGCACCTGTTTGAACTTGTTATCAGTATAAAAGACACCTGTCTACAACCTCAAACAGTCACACTCCAAACTCCACTATGTTGAAGACCAAAGAGCTGTCGAAGGACACCAGAAACAAAATTGTAGACCTGCACCAGGCTGGGAAGACTGAATCTGCAATAGGCAAGCAGCTTGGTGTGAACAAATCAACTGTGGGAGCAATAATTAGAAAATGGAAGACATACAAGACCACTAATAATCTCCCTCGATCTGGGGCTCCACGCAAGATCTCACCCCGTGGGGTCAAAATGATCACAAGAACGGTGAGCAAAAATCCCAGGACCACACGGGGGGACCTAGTGAATGACCTGCAGAGAGCTGGGACCAACGTAACAAAGGCTACCATCAGTAACACACTTACACCGCCAGGGACCCAGATCCTGCAGTGCCAGACGTGTCCCCCTGCATAAGCCAGTACATGTCCGGGCCCGTCTGAAGTTTGCTAGAGAGCATTTGGATGATCCAGAAGAGGATTGGGAGAATGTCATATGGTCAGATGAAACCAAAATAGAACTGTTTGGTAGAAACACAACTCGTCGTGTTTGGAGGAGAGAGAATGCTGAGTTGCATCCAAAGAACACCATACCTACTGTGAAGCTTGGGGGTGGCAACATCATGCTTTGGGACTGTTTCTCCGCAAAGGGACCAGGACGACTGATCCATGTACAGGACAGAATGAATGGGGCCGTGTATCGTGAGATTTTGAGTGCAAACCTCCTTCCATCAGCAAGGGCATTGAAGATGAAACGTGGCTGGGTCTTCCAGTATGACAATGATCCCAAACATACTGCCCGGGCAACGAAGGAGTGGCTTCGTAAGAAGCATTTCAAGGTCCTGGAGTGGCCTAGCCAGTCTCCAGATCTCAACCCCATAGAAAACCTTTGGAGGGAGTTGAAAGTCCATGTTGCCCAGCGACAGCCCCAAAACATCACTATTCTAGAGGAGATCTGCATGGAGGAATGGGCCAACATACCAGCAACAGTGTGTGCCAACCTTGTGAAGACTTACAGGAAACGTTTTACCTCTGTCATTGCCAACAAAGGATATATAACAAAGTATTGAGATGAACTTTTGATATTGACCAAATACTTATTTTCCACCATAATTTGCAAATTCTTTCCAAATCTGCCAATGTGATTTGTGTGGATTTTTTTTTCTCATTTTGTCTCTCATAGTTGAGGTCCTACCTATGATGCCAATTACAGGCCTCTCTCATCTTTTTAAGTGGGAGAACTTGCACAATTGGTGGCTGACTAAATACTTTTTTGCCCCACTGTATAAGCAACTGTTTTATTCACAATCAGTACTTGTTGTGTTTTTTTTTTTTTTTCCTTTTAGTTTAATTATGACATTGCCTCTTGTTACAGCCAAAGTCACATTTAATGCAGGTCCCGGGCAGGGTGTGTTGGACAGTGTATATTGCAGACCTGTGATGTCGCTATCCATCTTGGGATATTACCCTCCAGCCATGCATTGCACCTGACCAGTGTTAAGATCTTGATATCCTGTATTTGGTAGGAAAGTGGCAAGGTTGTGTTTGGATCATTGGCTATATTCCCCACTCTTGTTTCTGAGCAGTGGCAGTCAGATGAAGGATGCTGTTTTCTAATTAAAAGGCCTTATGTGCATCTATTGCAGGGCTCAGGAACCTTTCATGCGCTTGTAAGCCTCTAGGACATTGATGTCTCAAAGGACTTGTCCTGTCTGCTGGCAGCGTCTTTCGCCGTTAGAGTCTAATTACAGGACAAACAGTTGATATCATGCCCTCTTATGCAAATTAATCTTCACTGCTCAGTGCAAAGAGAACATTTCTAAGCCTGTTATAGTACAGAATGGCACGTGTTTTATTGAGATATCACTCAATTCTAGGAAATTTTAAGTGAAATCCGAATATTGATATATGGGTGTATCGAATCTAAAATATTTTTTTTCCTGTTTGCAGCATTAAGAAAGTAGAATATTTAAAAAAAGCAGTATGCATGTACTCTGTAACTATTTACATAGCAGATTCTAGCTTCAGATGGAGCTTGTTTAAGAGCGCACATTCGTAACATGGTTTTAATCACTGCAAATCCAGTAGTGCATTATGCGTGAGCAGTTAGGTTTAAATATTGCTGATTTATACCGCTTCGCTGGAACCCTCTTTCACTGGATACTGACTGAATCCACTAGGAGCTAACCTAATCGATAGGCATGCCAAAGTAATGTTTGGTTTCTGGAGGTTTGAGTAACTGTGTGTAGCCATAGGCATCCCGTTGTGATGCCAGATACGGTGCCCGCATGAAGATTAGGCAGTGTAGGACTTCCCTTCGAGATGAGCACTTCCAACTCCAGAAATAATACTTATTGCTTAATACGAACCTGAAAGTGTTAAAGTGCCACTAATTTCTGGTTTCAAAACATTTGCTTATGCTTCTCTCAAAAAAAAGTACCTTCTGTTGCTCTCAGCCTCCTCCAGAGCTCCAGATTCCTTTTCTTCTGCTGCTGTGATCCAACTGCCAGTTGGGAGGGTGGCTATGGTCATTCTCCATGGTCCTGCTGTATATGGAAATGTAGCAACCCTTTGGTCCCTAGATGGACTAGAGACTATGGGATTTGTAGGGTCTATAGAGCAGTGCACATGACCGCAACTGATGTGTACTGCTCATTCCAAATAAACAGAAATGAAGGCGAAAAAGGAGAGGCTCTGGAGAAGCATGTTACAAGGAGATAGAGGTTAACGGCTAACTCATTTTTCATAAAATTCTTGCTTATTGTGTTCTTCTGTTTCTGGTGCGACTTAGGGTCCTTTCACACGGGTGTTCTGTTTTTTACATCAGTTCAGTCATGTTTTTCAAAGAAAAAAACAAATTGGTTTACATCAGTTTTTCAGCCATTTACACAACTTTTTTCGTTCGTTTACATCCGTCTTTTGTCCGTTTCTGTTTTTTTTTTTTTTTTTTTTTTTTTTTTTTACAGAGGAAAAATAGGGTTTTCTTCTGTTCAAAAAAATTGATGTTAATGGATATGGACATTATTTGATGTTTACATCCACTAGCCCATAGAAATACATGGCTGTCTGCTTTTCATCTGTAAACGGACAGATGAAAAAGGGACATACGGAACGCCCGTGTGAAAGAGACCTTTTCCAGTGGATCTAAGTGGTGCACACAGTTAATCCATACAACTTCACTTAAATTTAAGCAAGAAGCTACCGGATGTGTTTTGACATGGTCAACCAGAGCTCAGGGAATGTGACCTATATCTGCAGATATCTCTCCTATTATGGTCTTTTTAAAAATGAGGGTTATTTAATGGTACATTCATTTGCTCCTGTCTAAATTTGCCCTAGTATGTAAAAATGTGAATTAAGTCCTGTACACACGCTGAGAATACTGGACAAATGATTGTGGGTCTTTTTTTTTTTTTTTTGCATGCTAGTCTCATCGAAAGTGAAGGTTACTAATTTTATGAAAATTCTTATACGACCGAAAAAATTCGGAAGTGATGTAATGTATTTGGATTGTATTTTCTGCTGAAAACTGTTCTGATTATTCAAAAATTTGCACGATCTGGTATCGCATGAGATAATTTTCATGCTTTGTCTTTTTAAATAATTTTCTTGAAAGCTGTGTACGAACGATCAGATTATCTTATGCTCCCTTTGAAAGAGCACTCCTTGAAAGTTGTGTACTGATGTGAATGTACAATATATGTAAAGCACTGCATAAAATTGATGTCCCCCCTATAAGTACCTGAAAGGGCTCATGTACACGGGGCGTTTGGAAAACTCTTCTGAACAATGGAAACAGACTGCTGTAAAACGTAGGTTAAAAACTGTTTGCATACCGCGTTTTATGTTTGTTTGTGTTTAGAAGCGTTTTTAAAAGATAACCTCAGGAGACTTTCCCAAATGCCCAGAATGCACTGAAAAACAGTAAAAAATTAACCATTTCAGACTTTTTGAGATAAATTGAGAGACCAGAAGCAGAGAGAGCAGTATGTGTTGAGATTAGCTGTCTTTTCTAGTTGTATTCACTATGGATCCCATCATGGGCATAATGCAGCGCGTTCTACCATTTTTTTTCCTTCATGCAAAACCTGCAACTGACTGCAATGGTGTACCGGGTCCATTTGAGTACCTGGAAAAGGCTTTGAATGCATTTCTGATGAAAAAAGGCTCTGGACAGCATCTGGACATGGAACAGTTAAAAAAAAGATTCTAAAGGTTAACCGTGTTTACATGCATTTGGCGTTTGGAAAGCTACTCCTGAACACAAGTTTTGGTGCGTTCAAAAAAACTGTAAACTCAACTGCTTGTAAATGACTGTGTACATGGGCACATAGGAAAACATTAGGGAGAGTTCAGGGGCTGCTGAAAAAAATGCAAAAAAGCTCCTAAACGTGAGTTTCAGCTGCAGTGTACATGAACCCTAATAAAGAAATAAATATTTGATTCACTTGGTGAAATATCATTTGACTTATTGGGTCCTGCAAAATGCACTGAACTTGATTTTACATTCCATAAATGGTATTTTAACCTTGGTTTTCTATAGTTGTAAACAATTGTTTAGCAGTCTTGGAAAAATAACATGCAAATTTTTAAAGAAAACTGTAGAGGAGTGGTGACATTGTGGACCTCCCTTCTATTGTCTAGCTATCATGATTCTCTGGCGGCTTTCATGCTTTGAGTCAATAGCTTAGACAAAACTGAAGTTTGATTTCTAACTTTGTTCTTACTTTACTTTCTGGTCACTTGTTACAGGTCAGTGACTCAGGGGTATTAAAATCATAAGATTGGCATAACATACATTCAGCCTGTGTTTCTAGAAGGAGGTCAGAAATGGCAGCTTTCGTATTTCAGTACAGATTTCCTTTATATAAACCTAAAGTTGCAGGCATAGAGCAAAGGACTAGTCACCAGCAATGCCTGTGTTCTCACTGCAGCAGGTCTTTTCCCATTACTGACTTTTCGTGCTTTGTCCAGTACAGTGTTCCTGTGCAGGCAGCCATCAGGGTAGAGGCAGGGCTTTGCTTCCTCATGGCTGAGCCTCCAGCAAGAATAAAAGAGCAGCACAGTAGCAACATCACCAAAATCTTGATTTAAAATCTCAGCTACTCGTCAGTGGCAGCAGTGCCTTTTGTTTCACTCTGCTTTTACACAGCCATGAGGCTGCAGGCACTTACATACCAGGAAGTACGCTTTTTTGCATTCCTCCTGAAAAATAACAAATTTTATTTTCAGGGCACTGCTTAGGCACAATTAACAATTTTTGGATATTCTTGATAACCTAAATCTTACATTTTTAGTTCAGCCTCAGAGACTCAGTACTTGGACCCCTTCTCTTCATCTACATCTCCTCCCTTGGTCACTTGATATACTCCCATGGCTTTAAGTACCATCTCTATGCTGATGACACACAAATCTATCTTTCTACCCCTCACCTCACCCCTTCAGTCTCCTCTCGCATTACTAACCTACTAAGCGACATATCGCCATGGATGTCACTCCAGTTCCTCAAACTCAATCTTTCCAAAGCTGAGCTCTTAGTATTCCCCCCAGCCCGTGCCCCCTCCCCTGACTTCTCCATCAAGATCAATAACACAATCATCAGTCCCTCCCCTCATGCCAGGGTGCTAGGTGTAATCCTAGACTCCCATCTGTCCTTTCACCTCCAAATCCAATCACTGTCCAAATCTTGTAGGCTTCACCTCAGCAACATCTCCAAGATATGCCCGTTCCTAACCACGGAAACCACTACGCAACTTATTCACTCCCTGGTTATATCTCTCCTTGACTATTGTAACTCCCTCCTCATTGGCC
The DNA here is from genome assembly GCF_062004578.1 of Staurois parvus. Classification (NCBI taxonomy): domain Eukaryota; kingdom Metazoa; phylum Chordata; class Amphibia; order Anura; family Ranidae; genus Staurois; species Staurois parvus. Next base: position 3,581,177 of record NW_028317901.1, on the reverse strand, counting down.
TACCTCATTGCAGGCTATCTCCTCTTCAGTCTATCATGAACGTTGCTGCCAGACTCATCCACCTTACTAACCATTCTGTATCTGCCACCCCTCTCTGCCAATCCTTCCACTGGCTTCCCATTGCTCAACGGATAAAATTCAAAACATTACCAATAACATATAAAGCCATTTATAACTCTGCCCCAAATTACATAAACGATCTTGTCTCCAAATATCATCCAAACCAACCTCTCCACTCCTCGCAAGACCTCCTGCTCTCTAGCTCCCTTGTCTCCTCCTCCCATGCTCATCTCCAGGACTTTTTCAGAGCTTCCCCCATCCTCTGGAACTCTCTACCCCAATTTATCAGACTATCACCTACTCTGCTCACTTTTAGGAGATCTCTGAAAACCTATCTCTTCAAGAAAGCCTATCCTGCCCTCCGCTAATAATGGAATCTTCTACTCTTCCAACCAGTCCATCCCCCACAGTTACTACCTTTTGTACCACTAGCCCCTCCCTCCTAGATTGTAAGCTCCGAGGAGCAGGGCCCTCAAATCCCTCTTGTATTGTTGCTGTATTGTCTCCCGTTATATTGTAAAGCGCTGAGCAAACTGTTGGCGCTATATAAATCCTGTATAATAATAATAAGGTTCACTTTATTGCTATGTGTGTCTGACCCAGAACAAATATACAGGTGAGGAATTTCAACCTTTTTCTAATTTCTAGTTTTCTTTATGAATACTTTTGACATCACCAGACAGCTAGCTTTTTTAAGGAGCAACTGACAGAAGCACTATACTTTTTTCTCAGCTTAAAGGAGAAGATCACTTTTCCTTACATGTTGTTATATGCAACACCTGTATTCAGGGTATGTTACTGCTGCAGCATCCCCACAACCCTCCCTGCTTTCTCCCCCGATCTTCCGTTGTGCCAGTGGGTCTGGGATCTTCTCCCTGCACCTGCTTACACAATTTTAAATAAACCACAGCCGTGTGGGGCTTCTCATTTTACCAGGGCACTGATAAGCTCTCTAGGTAGTTCATTACAAGGTACAGGCAGACAGCTACACTGACAGTCTGCAGGAGCCTGATATTGCACCCATGATCTGCTGAATGCAAGTGCAATACTTTACAGGCTCCTGATTATTTATAAAAAAGCACATTTTTACTGTGAATTTATTTAAGCAGATGTGCCTATCTTATTTGACAAATCAGTTGATTGTTGTGAACCAAAAGCCAGTCAAAATACAGGCATTTTTACCAGTCAGGTAGGACAGTGTTTGGTTTAGTATTTTATTTGCTGGTGGAATTCCTCATCCATATGCAGTGCTGAGCTTTTTATGTTGGGAAGTTGGGTGTCTGAAGATGAGATCTGCAATATCTGGCTATGCTTTGTAAGTCAGGCAGTCAATGGTTCTGAATGTGGTTTCTCAAACATTTTTTGCACAGGTCCAGATGGTGAAATGAAACCGATGATTACGGATTTTTTTAATCAGATTTTATTTAAAGGTAGAGTGTATAACAACATAGCAAACAACCTGTCACACAGGACAGTGAATCTGAAATTAAACAAGAAAAGAGAAAAGCATGTAAAGGCAGAGAAACCGCACTGAACACACTGATTATCATAAAGTGACTATGACATCCATACACTTCTATAATACAGAATAGGCTGATAGTTATCCCACACGTAGCTGTGAATGCAGCATTCTCAGCAAATAGTAATGAGGACACATCTATCCAGCTGGACCATATTGCATCAAACGTTTGTAGAGTATTGCGAAGGAGGTACGTATGTTTCTCAAGCAGAATATATTTGTTCATTTCGGCTTTCTACTCATCTGCAGATGGCGGATTAGCAGATACCCATCGTAAAGCAACCAGTTTTCATGCAGAGAAGAGTGATCCTATAACTGAAGTTAAGTTGGAGTACAGCGCTTTGGAATCGGCAATCCCTTTGATAAGGATTTTTAATTGTATCCGTGTGAAAATAAATGTTTGATTTTTCTTGTGATTGTAACTATATTAATGTGCCTCCAGCTCAGTTGAATCTGCTTATAGTGATGTTAACTAGGAATGGAGGAAGGCGGAGGCTGGCGGGTGGGTGACCTGGGGGGCTGCCTAGCCAGGGATAGAATTCCTATTTTTGAGCTGTGTGTTATTTGAACTGTAGATGTCAGAGCAGGTCACTGCTCTGTAATGTATACTGTGTAACTGCCAAGCAGCCCATACTCAATCCTTCCCAGGACAGATTTCCAGTAACTCTGGCGTATTAACAACAATCTGCTGCTATACAGATTGATTTTTATTACCAGAAAGATGCAGACATGTTAACAGAGCCTACTTTTCTTTGTGAATTAGTTACGTGTACTATATTTTGGTAATTTATATACAACAATGAGAAAATAGTTTGTGAAGTCTTAAAAATGTTATGTATTGCTCCAAAATCGGATGATCTAAGCTGTAATTGTAAAAGCGTTCTTATGTAACAACAAATACAATATTTTAAGTTTCCAAATTAAACCTAAATAGTCACTTTAAATGATTAATTGATGGAAATTGTATTTAAATCGTGTATGTATATATAAAATATATATCTATATTCTATATAGATATATATTTTATAGTGTGTATTTCCAAAAGTATTGGGACACCCCTCCAAATCATTGGATTCAGGTGTTCCAATCACCTCCATGGACACAGGTGTATAAAATCAAGCACCTAGTCATGCAGACTGCTTCTACAAACATTTGTGAAATAATGGGTCGCTGTCATGAGCTCAGTGAATTCAAGCGTGGTACCATGGTAAGTTGCTACCTGTGGAATAAGTCCATCCATGAAATTTCCTTGCTACTAAATATTCCACGGTCAACTGTTAGTGGTATTATAATAACAAAGTGGAAGCAACTGGGAACAACAGCAACTCAGCCACAAAGTAGTAGGCCACGTAAAATGACAGCAGGTTCAGTGCATGCTGAAGTGCGCAGAAGTCGCCAACTGTCTGTAGAGTCAATAACTAAAGACCTCCAAACTTTGTGTGGCTATCAGATTAGCACAATAACAGTGCTTAGAGAGTTTCATGGAATGGGTTTCCATGGCCGAGCAGCTGCATCCAAACCTTACATTTCCAAGTGCAATGCAAAGTAGTTTCAGATGCAGTGGTGTAAAGCACGTTGCCACTGGATTCTAGATCAGTAGAGACATTCTTTGGAGTGGCGAATCCTGCTTCTCTGTCTGGCAATCCGATGGGGGTGTCTGGGTTTGGCAGTTGCCCGGAGAACAGTATTTGCCTGACTGCATTGTACCAAGTGTAAAGTTTTTGTTGGAGGGGGAATTATGATGTGGGGCTGTTTTTCAGGGGTTGGTCTTGGCCCCTTAGTTCCAGTGAAGGGAACTCAATGTGTTAGCATACCAAGACATTTTCAACAATTTCATGCTCCCAACTTTGTGGGAACAGTTTGGGGATGGCCCCTTCTTGTTCCAACATGACTGTGCACCAATGCATAAAGCAAGGTCCATAAAGACATTGATGAGCGAGTTTGGGGTGGAGGAACTTGACCTTGGCCTTCAGAGTCCTTACCTCAACCCGATAGAACGCCTTTGGGATTGATAAGAGGCCTTCTCGTCTGAGGCCAGTGCCTGACCTCACAAATACGCTTCTGGAAGAATGGTCAAACATTCCCATAGACACTCCTAATCCTTGTGGACAGTTTTCCCAGAAGAGTTGTAGCTGCAAAGGGTGGGCTAACTCAATATTGAACTCTAAGGAATAAGACTGGGATGCCATTAAAGTTCGTGTAAAGGTAGGCGGTCCAATACTTTTGGCAATATAGGTGTGTGTGTACTCTCTGTAATGCTGCGAACCCTCATTTTAAGCGTTCTTACCTGTCAAATACCATATGCATTAGCCTTCAAACACGTACATAGTGTAAAAGGCGATTTCCATGTATCAACACATCTTTCTATATATCTTTTCTTCAGTTTTATGATATCCCTTGTATTGCCCACTCCTGTGTTCAATAATAGCTCTCTTGCAGCTAGCTCTTTGTCCCTCAAGCTGTGCCTGCTTGCCGGAGCATTTTCCTTACTCCCCTTGCTCAGGGTACAAATGCCCTGCATCAAGATGGCTGACTTACGGCCTGATGAGGGAGCACGCATGCTCCGAACACGTGCTAACCCCTGCCATCATGTGACTGGAAGTGATGTCTTGACTGCACTGACGGAAACCTGGAACTCGGAGGATGTGCTGGAAGCCACTAGCAGCACTGCCAGATGCTGGAGATTCACATAGAGGCTCCACACTCCTTCACTACCAGCTAAACCTTCCCATGCTTTGTGAGTGGGCTGTATTACTATACATTTTATCAATTAAAAAGCTTTTATACTGCGCTTAGAGGGTGCCACCTTTCTTCTCCACCTATACCATTCCTGTTTTGGGGAATCAGTTTACATCAGTTTTTTTACATTTAAATTGGAGTTTTTTTGATTGTTATCAAATGTATTTTAATAAAATCCTTTTGGAGTAAAAATCTATCTAAAGATAATTATTAATGCATCTTAAATAGGATACTGTTCAGCATGAAATAGAGCTCAGTTATGTGTATGTATATGATATAAATTATAATCCTGATCACTTTAATACCCTGTCATGCTAATTCTTTTCACACGACTGGAAAATTCTGGTGAAAATTCACAATTTTGTCAGTGAAGATTCTGTTTCTTGAGTAAATCCGCCTCTTTCTGTAGTCCTTAGCTGCCGATCAGACTGCAGTCCTAACTGCAACAGTTAAGATATATTGGCCCATTAGTGTGCACTGTGGATGTTTTGGGAATCCATGGCTTGAACACTGATTAACAACACAGCCGAGCCTTTCAATGTGATTACGATCTGTACCCTAAAAATGACCGTTTAGAAATCTGGAATGTTTGTACTTGAGCCACTCTGTTAAATCATTCCTGTGTTTTGGATCCTTGCTTGATTTTACTTCTGTGTTTGAGTATTGTCAAGGTTGCATGACCCAAATTTTGTGTGCAGTGTTGTTGCTGTTGTGGTTTTTGGTTTTACTTTGACAGCAGGGAATTCCTACTATAGTAATTTCTCATGAACTCCAGCCTTTAGAATTGTCAGCTGCCACACCAAAATTGTTGGTGCTTGCAGCCATTTCATGTACCTGTCACAGGTACCTGGATCTGTCAGTGTCTGGCATACTTGGACATTCCTTCCTCCGTGCACTGTCTGCCTACTCCTGTCGCACTGACCAGATTGAGATGTCGCCAGCACACCAAAGACCTCTAAAATGGCATCCAAATAGAATATTAAAATGATCGCATCGCATTGTACAGTAACAATGTTTTGGAGCTGTGCAGGACCTCTTCTTCAGGCTCTGGTCATCTAGTGACAGAGGTCATCACCATTAACCCCTAGTCAATTTGTTTACATTTAGATTTCCACCAGGGAAACTTCCATCTGAATGGGGCTGGGGATAGAGCCGTCTGCAACAAACTGTCATACAGAACCTCTTCCCAGCACAGACATGCCCTGCTCTGAGCTCTGTTGTACCTCTGTACGCCAGCTGAGAGCTGGTTTTAATTACCACCAGTTTCCTAATCTGGGGTCTGGCAGTAATTAGGAATCTGTCACTACTATAGTTACAGGTTCTTAAAGTGGCGGTCGTAAGAACTACCTGAATGAATCGCCCATGTCGGTGTTACCAAATCTGGCGCAAATGCCCGAATTAATAGTTCTAATTAGTAATGGTTTAGTAATTCCAAAGGCAACTACAGTCAGAAAAGTGCCATTAGGGCTTTATTAAATACCCCTTTATCTTGTGCAAGAGATGCCTGCATATATTTATTTGGCACCCTAAGGGTGTTATTTAAAAAAAAATAAAATAAAAACATTTCTAACCTTATTTAACATTTTGTAAGCTTAATTTTCTAAGATCTTCTGAAATATCTCTTAATTTGTATATTGGATCTAAAATGTTCTGTTAACCACTTGCCCTCAATAGAATTTACCCCCTTTTCTTTGCCAGGCTATTTTTTGTGATACAGCGCTGCATTACTTTTAACTGAAAACTGCGTGTTTGTCTTTTTTTTTTTTTTTTTTCTCCCCCTTTCCTCCACAAATAGAGCTTTCTTTCGGTAGTATTTGATCGCCTGTGCGGTTTGACTTTTTGCTATTAAACATGTAGTAAAAAAATTTTAAATATCAAATGTCATTTAGGCCAAAATGTATTCTGCTACATGTCTTTGCTACAAAAAAAAAAAATCCCAATATGTGTAAATTGGTTTACATGAAAGTTAGTGTTTACAAATGGCGGTGTGTATGTATATGTGTGTAATATATATATTATATATATAATACACACACACGTTGTTGTTTTTTTTTTTTTTTTGACCAGTAATGGCGGCAATCAGCGACTTATAGCGGGACTGCGGTGGGCATTCTGACACTGGGGGAACTGACTTGCTGTCAATGACATCCCCAGTGACACCAATACACAGTGATCAGTGCTAATAAAAAGCACTGACACTGTACTAATGACACTGGGCATGAAGGGGTTAACTGTGTTTCACTATGGGGGCTGAGTGTGTGCTTCACTGTAAGCACACTGCTTTGTATGGCTCTGCTATGCAGAGCCATGCAAAGCAGTGTGCAGGAGCTGATTGGAGAGATCTGTGTTGTTTACTTACAGGTCTCTCCCCCATCAGAGATACTCGGCGATCACCGGCCGGGACCCAGTGATTGACAGCTGAGGCCGTGGGTAGGGGGCGCGCGCATGCCCTACCCGGAACTTCAAAATGTGTGTGTATACGTGATTTTGCACACCCGTGCTGCCCTGTAGCAGTATTTCAGTTATAGGGCAGTGCGGAACTGGTTAAGAATAGGTAATGAAAATTAAAGTGGTTGTAAGGGCTCAAGGTTTTTTACCTTCATGCATTCTATCCCCCAGCCCCATCTAAAATCCAAACTCTAGCGATGTGCACAAGAGCCTCAGCTCTCCAGGGATTCTCCCTCCTCATTGGCTAAGACAGCCAATGAGAAGAGAGAGGGAGGACCATGGCTCTGTTTGTGAATGGACACGTAGAGCAACGTCTCAGAAGCGAGTATGCTTGGGTGCCTCATAGTAAGCTGCTTGCTCTGGGGTCACTCGGCAGGAGGGAAGGGCCAGGAGCTGTGGCAGGGGACCCAAGAAAAGAATTGGGGCTGCCTTGTGCAAAACCTTTGCACAGAACAGGTAAATGACACGTTTTTTTTTTTTTTAATTTTGCCTTTACAATCACTTTAATTTCAGAATTTTCAGCTAGGCAGTTCCAAACCTACTCCCAGAATAATTAGAACAATTGATTTGGAATGTCTACCTTCAGCAACTACCTTTTCAACATGTCCTATAGGTTCTCATATTCCGCGGTGACATTTGTTTGGTAAAATCAGGTAAAACAAGACAGTGACAATTGCCCCCTTTTGAATGAAGATCTGGTAATATTTTTGGAGCCAATCATACTGAAGTTGATAAAATTCCTAAAGGTTTGCAAACTTTTTCTAACTACAGATGTTTATTCTTAAAGTGAACATGTGGTTTACCCGTGCAAAATTTTCTTTAAATGGGCAGACCCACCAGCTGCTTGTAATTCCCGCCCCCCCCCCCTTCCCATTTGACCATCAGGAAAAAGGAGAGGAATCTTAGTGTAAATTGCAAGTAGCGACGTACATAGGGCTGAGGACTATTGACCACCTATGTGACAGTGCCTGAGTGTCTCACTGGCCAGTCAACAAATACCAGCATGAACATGAAGTGCAATGCATGTAGTCCATACCCATGCCTAGATGTTCCTCTCTGCTTCTGGTGACTGAATAAAGCAGAGTGAAAATGAAGGGTAGGTATTTGCTACTGGCAGGGCTTTCTTTGAAGTGAACCTGTTGGTTTGCACAGTATGGGCAAATAAAGTGTATATAGTTAATATTTGAGTTCATTACTAACTTGTGTATAAACTATGTAAGAAGTTCCACTAATGTCTTTACAAGCTTTCATCATGGTACCTCACTTGTCTATGAAACAGCAGATTTGGAGTATATTATACAGCAGCAGTTGTGAACCGTAGTGTGTAGAATTGTGCTGCTCTCCCATAGCAAGAGTAAACAGAAGAGAGGCAATTAACTGTTTTGCTGTCAGGAGGGAGTCACTGCCAAGGAGCCAAATAGCTAAATAATAATGCATTCTCTAACAAGTGTGTTTTTGTTGATTTTATTAATTAGCCATGGTCTGCTTGCCGCCTTAATGGAGACAAGAGTTCTGTAGTGTAATTACCAGCTTGAATGTGTAGTGGCGGAGTGACAGCTGAATATCTACTGGGGGGAAGGGTGAGAACCTTTTCAATAAGTGTCATGTCTTGTCGCTTCAACTTAAGGTTCCATTGAAAAATGTTGCCTTCTAGAAAAGAAGTAGAATTGCTTGGATTGGAAGCTTGCAATATATGTGTGTATGCAGTTTCTTCAATATAAACCTTGTTAATCATGTTTTAAGTTTTTTACAGTATTTTTAAATGTGCAGCCTTTATTAAAATATATACTAAGAAAGTTATTAAAGAGGTTATTAAATACATTAACGTGTCACCCAATGTTTGGTCTCCATTCAGTAGCCAAAAGAGGCATACAAAAAAGGAGGGTTGTGAAAAGAGATTCACAGAAAAGCGGCTACATAATGAACAGAACGTGACACTAAGGGAATAATTTCCAAAAATTATGCTTTATTACACACAAATGAATATGACATATGGGCATTTGCCCTGGTTTACCATCACCTCAGTATGAGACAATACACACAGACCTAAAACCATTTAAAATGACACAAAAACCGGTCTAAATGTATGTGTAGCAGGGAAAATGGCTACATGAGTCTAGTGTCCCTGCAACACAAACACACAGGTGAACACTTCCCTAGGGAGGTGTATCCAAAAATTATGCCATGGGCATACCATAATAGAGGATATAAGGGATTAAACAGTAACCATAATGGCAAATCCCTATCAAGAAATCCAAAAAATTATGCTGTAAATATATATATCTCACATGTATGCAATGGAGCAAGCACAATATGCGTCAAAAAGGAGAGTAGCAGGCCTCAGGCCTGTATGAAGGAAGACATAAATGTCAAATATATTGTACAATACATTCCTGTGCCTCGTCATACGTCAGATACGTCACTTCCGGTCATGCGCACTAGGTGGAACGCACGCTGACCCATAAGGAGGAAGCCATCTTCACAAGCCATGAGGCAAACCTAAGCAGCACAAGCGCCGAGAAGGGGCTGGAACCCGCGGTATATCGGCGGATGTCAGCGGTGGTTCCTTGGCCGCCTTGGCCCTGTATGGCAGTACCTATGAAGGATTTCTCTTTCATTCCCGTTATCCATAGCACATACCTGAGGCCTGCTACTCTCCTTTTTGACGCATATTGTGCTTGCTCCATTGCATACATGTGAGATATATATATTTACAGCATAATTTTTTGGATTTCTTGATAGGGATTTGCCATTATGGTTACTGTTTAATCCCTTATATCCTCTATTATGGTATGCCCATGGCATAATTTTTGGATACACCTCCCTAGGGAAGTGTTCACCTGTGTGTTTGTGTTGCAGGGACACTAGACTCATGTAGCCATTTTCCCTGCTACACATACATTTAGACCGGTTTTTGTGTCATTTTAAATGGTTTTAGGTCTGTGTGTATTGTCTCATACTGAGGTGATGGTAAACCAGGGCAAATGCCCATATGTCATATTCATTTGTGTGTAATAAAGCATAATTTTTGGAAATTATTCCCTTAGTGTCACGTTCTGTTCATTATGTAGCCGCTTTTCTGTGAATCTCTTTTCACAACCCTCCTTTTTTTTTTTTTTTATTAAAATATAACCTGGTGATCCTGCCATGAAGGTTGTCCTGACTCGGGCATATGTTGTAGGATAACAATGCACTGTCCCCTTTGTATTGTACCCTTTCGTGTTCTCTCCATGTAGATTTGTAGTGGCAGTGCTGACACATCACACTTGTACGGTTCCACTGTTTTCACTTCGAGGAAGCCTTGGGAATTTCACAAAGCAGTTTTGGGCATCCATGTGGACAGGAGCAGGCTGCAGAGCGGCTCTGGGCAGTCAGCGGTGCTGATGTACAACAAAGGATTCGGGGACACAGTTCAGAGACAGTTGGGTATACTGCTGCTTACAGTGACCAGCCTGGTAATACCCCTTTCTACTTTTAGAGGTTGATTTTCCCCAGAACTTAGTGAATGAAGTGAAGCTCTGCGGGTTTCCATCATCCAGTCGTGTGCATGCAAAAATGCTGTTTTACTTATTGTCCTTGATAGGGTATTCTTTACAAAGTGAAGCTTCACCACATTTGCTAAGCTCTGGGGGGAAATTAAATGCAACTGTACTTGCATAGTGCACTGTCTGTTTGCCTTTAGTAAATCAACCCCATACATTCCTTGGCATCATCCTTTACTCCACTAAGTGTGGCCCACTTCTCAGTTTTTGCCCAGGAGAATTTCACCACAGTTTTGGAAGATTTTGTTAGCCAAATTGCAAAGTTAATTGCTGTCTGACCCCAGAAGTCATAGGCATAGCTCAACACATTCTCCTGCAAAATCATTGTGATCTACCTGCAGTCTTAGCAGCTTCTGAACCAATGTGTTGTAGGCATCTAGTGCAACTCTCAGGTTTAGAGAGACCATCTCTGCTGTCATTTATGTGGCGCAAGACACCTGCAGAATGGAATTGAAGCTACTAGTCTAGGGTAAGTGGAAGGTGCCAAGACCAGAATGTTTCCTTTGCACACATTTTTTTTTTTTTCTCTCCAATCCTTCTGTATGCTCACTGGAAAACTCAAACCGTTTTTCTGCTGAATACCTGACTTTGATAAAGTTTTGACAGTCTCTGTAGAGATGTGGCAGTGTTTCAGCATTCTGTAGATAAGTGGCTGGGTACCTTCTTCACGGTCTTGTTTTTCCTAGTAGGCTCTTCATTGAATCCTGACCTGCCATGGTCATGAGGTTAGTCTTTTAAACATTATGGTAATGGGCAAAACAAGGGATCCAGCTTTACCCCAAACTAATCCTACTTGTGGAGAGCTTCATGCTGGAAGCCCTGAACTACTGTAGATTAAGTGGGTGTCTCCTATCTTACTTCCCATATGAGTTGCCAGGTAGTAAACATGCAGAAAACCCTTTGGCTAAAATGTTGGTCTGCGGAGCAGGCAAGTGAAAAGCATTTGCTTCCTATGCTCTTTGAGACTTAACATCACTTTAGATCTGCCTTGGACACCCTAATCGAGGATGTTACTGGTGGTGGGAGTACTCATCTACTCCAGCAAACTAAGTTTATGCTTGAAAAGTATAATCCTTCCTCTGAAGTATTCCTTTTCGGTTCTCCCAGGCTTCAGTTGGGCAAAACTAAAGCAAAGGAGCCCAGTTTCACCACAAACCCTGGCCATCTAAATCCCTTAAACTCACAGTAAAAGACATCTGTTGGATAGATATTTGTGCAGACAGGGTCTCAAATGCCTGAGTACCAGAGGTAGTGTTAGCGAGCTACTTGCTATGGTTCTGTTTCCAACCCCTTTCTTGCTTCATAGCTGCTAATCTTCAGTATTGCAATCTGGCTTAGCAGACATCCATATGTAGCCATTGCGGGCCTTCTTGAGCAAGGGTTAATGCCCCAGGACCTGTATCGGACAGGTTTAAAGTATTTTTATTCAAGCCCATCCCCATTTTTTGGTATCAAGGCCCTGAATGTTTGTTTTTATTTGGCTCCAAAAGTACCGTATGGAATCCACCAGGGAGACTTTCTGGCTTCCCTGGTTTTCCAGCTCATCAGAGGTTTTTTTTCACTTTGCTGAGGTCATCAGCACTTCCAGTTCGTGGTTCTGCCATTCAGTCTATCTTCCTCACCCTGTGTATCAAACATGTTTCTAGCTTCTAGCTCCCGTACATGCCTTGTTTAAATGCATGAGAATTTCCATTGTGGGATATCTGGATGAGCTTTTGTTGAGGAAACAGTAGGCACAGATCCTGATTGACAATGTGGCATGCACTATTCAGACCTAGAAAAGGTCCCATGTGATTGAAACCTTCAGATGGCCGCATTGGAGATGTCTCCCTATTTTGGTGTATCTGATTCCGATCTGGACATGGCTCAAGCCAGAGACTTTCTTCATCGAGATTTGCACATTATATTGCAAGACTCATCTGATGCTTTTGTGTGAGTGTCATAAGGTTGATGGTAGGCCCTAATGAGGCAGTACCATTTGCCCAGATTTACCCAAGATCTCTTCAGCTGCTTGTGTTCATGGGACAAATCAATTCAGTCTCTGGACAAACCGATTTGCCTAAAACAAAGGACCAGATTGTTTCCTGCATACAGCAGACTACAGCTTGACAAGTCCTGTGTACTATCAAATATCAGAGCTTTCAATCTTGTTTCAATGTCCACTAGACACTTATTGTTTAAGGCATTCATACATTGTTTCTCATGTGCCCCTTCCCCCGTGCCCACCAATGTTTCCACAAAATTTTAAATTTGGTCCTGTCTACACTTCAAAAACTGCCCTACGAACCTATCTGGGATATCCCCTTTTTTATTCTTAATCACAAGGTTGTGTTCCTTGTTGCCACCCCCACTGGTGAGGCTTGTCTCTAAATTGGCAACGTTGTCCTTTAAAGAATCTTTTCTGATCTTGGACAAGGCCTAGAGCCTCTTAAATTTCCAAGTTGGTTTCAGCCTTTCTTCTTAGCTAGGGCAAAGTCCTTCTATCTGGCACCAATGCATGAGAACAATTTCCCTTCATTTTCTGGATCTAATTTGAGTTGTTCATGCCTGCCTCACAACCACTGACATCATTAGATTGACACTTACTGTTCATAATGAACCCTCTGTGAGCTGCAGGAAATCACAAGTTTTTTTTTTTTTTTTGAGCCTGTTAGTGTTTTGTTTGCTGTGTTGCAAACCCCTTGGTACAAAACTGAGGAAAGCTGGAAGGTTTATACCAGGCTGTTGTGTTTTTTTTTTTTTCTTTTAATTTTACCAGTGTGGATCCAAATTCTCCTGTAGGCGGCAGAATAACCCAGTTGCCATTTTGAATACTGTGTGTCTCCGTGAACTTTCAAGAAGCGGATTTTATGAGTAGTACAAAAATCCTATTTTTAATTAAAGGAAAAAAAACGGCAGTTGTTTGCGGTACATAGTGCTTTACCAAACTAAATGTTGTTCAGCTGGGTTTTGCATGTACTTTGTTTTATTATAATGGAAACACTGTTAGCAGTACATTCAAGGGTTTAGAAGAGCTATAAAATAGTTATTTTGTGTCCAGGAAAGTTCTGCCTACTTCAGGGTGAAGGTTTATGGAATGCAATGTTTATTTGTGTTGCTCACTTCTGACTAGTAAGTCTCCAGCTGCTATTGAACAGCAACTTAATTTACTTATGTGGTAGAGCATTACTGTCAACAGTTATAAAGGCCCGGGTTTCCAAGCCTTGGCCTTCGTTTTGTGACATGCCTTTATTTAACTCATTATTTTACATTTCTACTAAGCTAGAGCCTAGTCTGAGTCAGGGTAGCTAATGTTTAAAAAATATATAATGGCTTACAACTAGGGGCATGTTTGTAAAGCCGTGAATAGGACATTCACTGCAGATGCATCAACCACTGTAATTTGAAATCCAATTCACGCGCTCTGCATGGTAGTACCAATATACTACCGTGCATTGTGGCGCACTGCATCACTAAAAATACTGTAGTTTCATTTTTCAATGCACCCTGGTGCAATGACAGCCTATTCAGTTAGTTACCTTTTATTGCTACATGTTAATGTAATGCATCAGTACAAATGAGCTCTCAAACTTCATTAAGCAGCTAAACATGCTACTTTGGCTCATTGATTCGGCTTACTGACTCTTAAGTTGCATACAACCATCCACTTCTGTATTCTGCCTATTATAAACTGAAAATTCAGATTGTGTAAAATATTCTTTTTTTCTTGTATTGGTGGTTAAAGTACGTTTTAATAAGCGAGTATGTTAACCTATTTTCTATCAGTCATTTAAAATAAAGCAGTTTGATCCTCCAATTATAGTGGCATATGGTACACCTCACATTTTGGGACAAGGTCAACTTTACCATCATCTTGAATTATCACTTGGGAGAAAAGAAAAGGACTAATCTAATCTGGTGACATATGGGGAGAATGTTAATCTAGCTACTATTCCATGCTGTCTGGCAGAGATATTCGTAAGATGGCTTTTTTTTTCCTTTTTGGGTGCCCTCATTGCCTGCCATGCTGTGCAAGCCTGTGCCCACTGCAGAGAACTGTGTAAATTACATTAAAACAGGAGCAGGCAATTTGTACTTATCACCTATCGAGGTAGCTACAAGTTCCTACATGATTTGCCTCTGCAGGCGACAGAGTTGACTAAAACACATCAACAGAACCAGTATTGGTTTTGTTATATATTGATCTGAACATACTTGATAAAGTGTGACGCTTTCACATAACATAAGTATATGACTTGGTCATGAGGAATACTTTCTATCCTACGGACATCATAGTGTCATAATATACTAACTGCAAACTGGACTATGTAGATCTAATGGTAAATAGTACTTGAAGACGGGGCCTTTTTCTGACACCTCTTTGTTTACATGTCAAAATCTGTATTTTTTGCTAGAAAATTACTTGTAACCCCCAAACATTATATAATATAACTTTTTTTTTTCTTTTAGCGAATAAAATGGTGGGTTTTTGAAAACACTTTTTTAAAATACACTTTAATGAATTTTATTGCACAAAAACACAATTTAATACCCTATTGTTTGGTATCCATGTACTCAGCATAACATCATCTTTTAAATTTTACCAAACCTGTCACTCTTTAAAATTGTGCATGCCAGTGGAATGGCGACAGATGACTTAAACTATATTAGCCATAAGCAACACTTTAAAAGCCTTTTCTAGGTTACCACTTAAGATGTACAGAGAAGGTGTGTTTCTAGAATTATTGCGCTCAATCTGATGTTTGCGGCGATATCTTTTATTTGGGGGCAAATGCTGTTTACATATGGACACAAGACCGATGCATGCGTTTGCCTTTGCGCACAAGCATGGGGATCAGTGGCGCTTTAAAAATTAGAAGAAAAAAAATGTTCAAACAGACTTTTTTTTTTTTTTAACCGATTTACTTACCACAAGGAATGTAAACATCACTTGTGATAGCAATAGGCAGTGACAGGTCCTCTTTGCTAAGACATCTAACGGTTTGTTTACAACCGCCAAACAAGAAGTGGCAAAATACTCATCGCTTACAGTTTCTTGTACCATAGAGATGATTGGTGGCTGTTCTGGTCTCCAATAAGCTCTATGGTTATCTGCCAAAAATGCTGTTGCATTTTTTGGTGGCTTGGTGACTTGGAAGAGCCTGAGAAGGTGGCAGGGGGAATGGGGGTGGGAGAATCCCCTGCCCCTGCTTGTAAAAGCAAATAGACGGATATTTCAGCCATCATCCTGGTGTAACCACTCAGTTGGCCGACATGGGTGCATCGCGTGGCGTTAAGTGTTAACCTTTATTATTATACAGGATTTATATAGCACCAACAGTTTGCTCAGCGCTTTACAATATAAATCTGAATGCTAGTTTGTAACCCTTTTAAAATGTTGAAGGAGAGGGAATAATTGCACATGGTACTGTATTGAGGTATGTCTCCCTTACAGCCCCTCCATAATCAACATTTTTTTTTTTTTGCATTTTGATTAGACTTATGTTTGCACCTCTACTGTGTGTGTATATCTTTTGGTTTGTATAATACAGGATAGCATCACATTGAATTTCCTTAACCACTTGAAGACTGCAGTACATATATAAACATTGCGGTTTTCAAGTGGTTTACCAGGGTTGTGGCTGAAGAAATCAGCCATAACCCCGTTTTTTTTTTTTTTTTTTTTTTTTTTTTTTTATTACCCCATCCAATGGCCAGTGTTTTTATTTTTTCAGGCTTACCATTAAAACCAGCACACCTAAGAAATGATCCAATGGTCTCGGCGGCTAAAAATGGAGGACTAAAGTGTATTTGTTCTAAGCAAACTGTGTTTGAAAAACCGCTGCGCAAATACAAAGTGACATAAAAATTTGCAATGATTGCCATTTCATTCTCTAGGGTCTTTGCTGAAAATAAAATATAATTTTTTGCAGTTATAAGTAGTTTTCTAGCAAAAAATACTGATTTGAAACTTGTAAACAAAAATATCCCATAAAATGCTGGGTCTTCTAGTGGATAAGCTCAAAGAGATTTCCAACAGAAACACAAGGTCTAGGCCCTTTTGAGGAGTAAAGAAAAAAGATAAGGAAAACCAAAAAGAGGAAGACCGACTAGGAGCAACCCAAGTTTTCTAGTGAAGGAAGAAGACATGGGGAGTTTTGATTAAACAGACATTCAAGTCTTGGTAATGAGTTCATTTTTATTCAACTTTCAGTGTGACAGAAGCCGTTATCGCTGTAACGTTGATACAATTCTGTATGTAACACAATAATGTATACAAAGAAATGGACCAAAAGTAGCATGAACCCAGACCGTCAGAACTCCATTTACATTTTTGGATAGACAGAAGTTGGACTGTTTGTATACAATGACTAATAATTTTTCGGTAATACAATAAAATGAAGGGTTATGGTTGCCATAGGAGACCCAGATACTTTTGTGTTTAGATGCATTACTTACATAAGCTTATAGTGTTATTAAACCTTTATTTTTTTTTCTACAATGTAGAAAGAATAGATGCCTAGAACTGTTGGAACAGATTCTCCTAATTAATTCCATTCCAGATATTTTACTGAAGAAGCTCGCCTTTCATCTGTACTTTAATCCTATGAAATGAAGAATCCCCTTTCTGCCCTTATAGGTGTAAAAACCTTCTAAATAAAAATGTGTATATGAGGTCCTGGTGAATTAAAAAGCTTTCTGTCCACACACAGTTTTTATTGTCACCGGATGGAGCCTTGTTCGTCAGTTTGAGTAATGTCCTCTTTATGTAATGGCTGGGTTGCCATGGAAAAGACAGAATGAAAAGGTTTAGCTAAACAAACAGCATCTTGATCTTCTCTACCCTCCTCCAAGAGCTCAGTGCTTTTGTTTCTTCTCTGACACCCTTGCGTTGTTTTGCGGGATCTTTAGATGTTCAAAAATCATTGAGATTTTTATATATGATTAGCAAAACCAAGTGATGTAGCCTGCTGGAAAGTCAGTTCTTTTAAACAGATGATGGTATAGCTATCCCCAGGCAGGTAAAAGTGACAATACATTCATTGGACGCCCTCAGGACTAGCCTTTGGGGAGCTCTGTCAATTGAGTGGAAGAATCAAATCCAAAAAAATAATTTTTTTGTCCACTGAGAGACACAGGAATTCTTAGACTAGTTATGCTGCCACCCACAGGAGAAATACATTGGCAACGAAAAACTGTTATCTAGCACAGGATGCCCCATCCACAACCCTCATGCTTCATGGAAGTCTCTCCAGTCAGCCATCAGGTGCAGGTTTTCCCAGTTCATGGGGGGGTTGTTTCTTTTTTTGTCTGTCCTTTAAGTTCTCCTTCTACAGCTACTGTTAGATTCAGGCCAGATATGGAAATCCTGGAAAGCTCTCCAGTTAGCAAAGTAGAGCAGGTTTCCCTGTTCAAGAGAGTATAGGGTTTCCATAGACCGACACATTTGGATGTTCCCATATGTTATACGTTCTGAAGTGTTAGGCATGATTTCCATTCATGTTTGTGCTTATTTATAACTGTGCATACAGTATGATAGAGGGGCATCCCCACCAGGCTGATTGGTAGCACCTTGCTGGCTACAATTGTGATAACTTTACATGCACCCCATTTTTGTTGGATATGTTCCAGAGCCCCGTTTATTGAAAAAGGTACTTGGCCTGGGATGCTCCCCTTCTCCCTGGGTGAACTGGCAGCTGTTCAGGCTGTGATGTGGAAGCAAACATTTTTATCCCTGTCACGTTTACCATTCATAATTGGTGTCTAGATTTTAATTGACAAGAAAATTTCCTCATCAGACAGTGTTAGGAGGTGTTCCAGAGCCTGTGTCATATGTGGGGACCTCTGGAAGTGGACCTACTGGTCTCTGTATTCAACAACTAATGGGGCAAGTTTGTTTCCAGGTAGTGAGATACAGTGCTCAGTATAAATGAGTACACCCCTTTTGAAAAGTAAGATTTTAATCAACATCTCAATGAACACAAGAACAATTTCCCAAATGTTTACAAAACTGAGTTTTATAGAACATTTGTTTAGCTCATTATATGAAAGTAAGGTTATTAATATAACTTCGATTACAAAATCTTCAGTTTTGCTCCAATTAATTGATGCAGAAATGAATACACCCCACAACAAAAACTACTACATCTAGTATTTTGTACGACCTCCATGATTTATAAGAACAGCACCAAGTCTTCTAAGCATGGAATGAACAAGCTGCCAACATATTGCATCTATCTTTTTTTCATTCTTCAAAAATGACAATTTTTTGGAGCCTGGATGCTGGATGGAGAGTGATGCTCAACTTGTCTCTTCAGAATTCCCCATAGGTGATTGGGTTTAGATCAGGAGGCATACTTCTTGGCCATGGAATCTTTCACCCTGTTCTTCAGAAATGCAACAGTGGCCTTAGATGTGTGTTTTGGATCATTGTCATGTTGGAAAAGTGCACGATGATCAGGGGCATGGAGTGATGGTAGCATCTTCTTTCAATATAGAGCAGTACGTCTGTGAGTTCATGATACTATCAATGAAATGCAGCTCCCCGACATCAGCAGCACTCATGCAGCCCCACACGAGGACCCTGCCACCACCATTTTTTTTACTGTAGGCACCATGCATTTTTTCTTTGTACTCACCTTTTGAGACGTCATACAGTTTTGAAGCAATTCGTTCCAAAAACATTTATCTTGGCCTCATCACTCCAAAATACTAGTCACAGTAGTCATTTTTTTTCAGCATGGGCCCTGGCAAATACGAGGCGGGCTTTTTTTGTGCATGGGCTTTAGGAGAGGCTTCTTTTGTGAACACTCATGCATGCCATTCTCTGCAGTGCACTGTATTGTGTCACGGGAAACAATCAACCCGGTTTTGCTTTGTACTCCTTTAGCTAACTGCAGTGAACTTGCATGGTAATTTTCTTCAACCCTTATCAGAATATGCTCCTGTCGAGGTGTTAACTTCCTTGGATGGCCTGGATGCCTTTGTGAGATGGTTGCAGTTCCCTCTTTGTTAAATTTTTGTATCACTTTTGATACAGAATTCTGACAATAAAGGTTTGCTGATCTCCTTGTAGCTGTCACCTTTCTTGTGTAAAGAAATTTTCTTTCTCAGGCCTTGTGACATTTCTCTTTCATGTGGTGCCATTGCTGACATGAAATGGGAAGGGGGTTTTCTTTAAGGGCGGTTCCATGGGATCATTATCCCCTGCTCTATGCCTTTTCCATGCTGAATTACATGGTGTCCACACATATAGGATTGCCTCACTGTCCTGTCTCAGTATGATTTTGTCAGATTGTCTGATCATTGTCGTCCATACACAGGGGCACTGATTGTTGAACGATTTGGTACTTACATGATCTTTTCTACTACCACTTGTATTTCCTCTGTTCAGTGCATGTCAGACAAGACCAGGATGCCTAACCTTCTTACCATGCTGTGACCAGGCAAGTTACGTTGAAGTGCGCTAAAATGAATCTAAAAGCCCTCCCCTAAACTAGTGAGAAGTGCAGTGAAGCCTTCATAGAACAGAGGATTTCTGCATGTCTTCATTACTGTTCCCAAAAATAAAGGGTTTCTGTGTTTATGCAGAGCATGGCAAATTTTTCTTCTTCATGCATCTGAAACTGATGGTTTGGAGTATAAATACAGCTTTCAGGCATGTTGTCCAATATCCGTGCACCCCAGGAAATTTTTGTTTTTGGAAATGGCACATATGTAAGTCACCTTCTAATGATTAGGATACTAATCATTAGAGGTAACTTATCATTTCCGAGCCCAAGGTGCTGCTGGCTACTGTACAGATGAGATTCATTCATGTCCGATAACACTCATAGCACTTTTTTGGTGCTGTGACTGAGACTTCTGGCTGTAGTACAATGTGAATTTGTATCGTTCATGCTTCCTTCTTCATCATCCATTCACAATTATTTTTCTTTTCGCTAAAGACAAGGCATTTTGTGAATGGATAAAGGAGGAGGAGAGCAGGTAAATGGCAATATCTACCTTTGTCAATTGAAGTAATGCTTTATATCAGATGAAAAGCTATGCTTTTTTTTTTTGGGAATGAACAAACAAAGATAATTGGAGAGAAACAATATGATCATCACACTGTACTATAGCCAAAACTGTCACAGCCTCGGAAGAAGAGCATTGTGCGTTCATGTCCAGCATGAATGAAACTGACATTTTGTATAGTAACCAGCAGCACTGCGGGCATAGAATATGAACCATTAGGGGTAACTTATTTACATGTTGTGCTATTTTAAAAAAAAAATTTTTTTTCCAGTGCTCGACTCTTTAATTTTCAGTTCTGATGGTGTGTGCATTTAGGCACATATTGAGTGAATTTAAATGAAGGTTACTGTATTTACGACATACTCTTGAATTGTAAGCATAAGTAGGCTATCATATATACTTTTTTGACATGTTAAAATAATGAAGACTTTAAAAAGAAAACTATCCACATTTGTCTTGTAAGCAGTCACTGACATACATGATGATCATGTTACAAGAATATTCCATATGTTGTGGTTACAGAAGTTAGGGGTCACAAGAAAATGACTGCATGCAGCTGGTAGGCCAAGTGGTGGACATTTCTTCTCTGTCTAACCTTTGCAGCATAAAAAGTTTTCCTAAAAGTCAGGTGACTGTTTAAAGGCAAAATCCACCAAAAATAAATAAATGCACTTATTTTTTCTGTTTTATTGTTTTGCACAGGAGCCTGAAAAGCATTGCACCCATGATCAGTAGACCATATTACAGTGTGTCTGCAGAGTCTGAGAGAGAGTCTGCAGACACACTGAGGTAAGGGCTTTCAGTTGGAGAGCTGGGGCAAGTGTCAGTAGACTGAGTATAGTGATTACCGCACTTGTATCCCATTGAGAACTATACTTCCTTCTGCTGTGGTGGCAGATGGACTTGCCGTGAATGAATAACATGGCTGTGCGGGTGGAACTCCGCATAGCCATCCAAGATTCAAAAGTGACATTGGGGGGGGGAAGGGGGTATGTTTTTTTAGCACCATGTTACTCCCTTAATACAGTGGAGTTGGCGTTTAAGTAACTAAAATGTTGTTTTTGACAAAATACACAAATGTAAAGTCAAAAATAGTAATTTTATGACTTTCTCCAACCAGATACTGCACTCTTAGATTATACTGGATTTATATACGGCCAACAGCTTACACAACACTTTACAAAATGAAGGGAGATGGTACAGTTACAATACAACTCGATACAAGCGGGGGTCATAGGGCCTGCTCATTAGAGTTTACAATCTGTAGGGATAGTCAGTTGATACAAAAGGTAATAACGGTTAGAGATGAGCCAATGAAGAAAGTTTAGTTAGCAGCTGGATGGGCTAATGAGAAATGTCAGTTAGTATGGGTTCATATACTTTGCGTATTGAGTAGTTGCATGTAGTTCCCTATAAATCTATAAACCTTTGGTACATTGTTTAAAATGGAGTTGACATATACCAAATTACATTTTGCAGGAAAAAAATGTGCATTTATTTTGTTTCTGGAACCTCCAAAGCATTTCACCAGGGATCCGCAGATTGCTGGTGCCATGCAGTTCTCCTGCAAACCTGTCAGTGTGTCTGTGTGCTGTTACACACCTTGTACGGGCAAACAGGTTCTTACTGACAGGAAGACTCAAGGAACTACCACAGCGCCGTGGTAGTACATTGAGAACTACAAGCTGAGAGCCGCAAAAGCTGTTGGACCTTGAAGTGTTCTCATTCACAGAATACTTTTTTCTAAAATTGTGACAGCTAGCAGGGAAGAGAAACTCCCCTGTCATCTGTCACAATGGGGACTGTGGCATATGTTACACCCTGACCATGGGTGTAACATGTTACAAAAGGTTAACATATCTTTTAACTCTTTTTAGTGTGTCCCAGACAGCAGAGTTTGTCATGTCGCCTCTATGAATTTTCTTTTCTCTCACTAATCTGTCCTTCCTAGGCAGTCTGTGTCATTCCTGTTGCTGTTTTAAATCTTGAGGCTGTCAGCAGATTGGCCTCTAGTGATTATAAGCACAGTGCAGAGAATACAGAACAACTGAGCATGTACAGAGCAGGGTGAGACAGTGTATTACTGGTTTTTAAATGGTCTAGACCAGGGGTGGGCAAATGTGGCCCTCCAGCTGTTGGTGAACTACAAGTCCCATCATGCCTCTGCCTTTGGGAGTCATGCTTGTTACTGTCAGTTTTGCAATGCCTCATTGGACGTGTAGTTCTACAACAGCTGGAGGACCACAGTTGCCCACCCCTGGTCTAGGCACTTAAATGTTGTACATAGCTATACCTGCAAAAGGGGTCAGCTTGAAGTAATCTAGCAGGACTTAACCTTCTGACTAAAGTTTTTAAGCACATTCCTTTCTATGACATCATTCATGTTTTCTATTTGTTGTTTGTTGGGGTGATCTTGAGGGCAGGTGCTGTGTGTGTGTGTGTGTGTGTGTGTGTGTGTGTGTGTGTGTGTGTATTTTTTTATTTATTTAAAATAAATTTAAACACACATTGCCAAAAGTATTGGTCGGCCTGCCTTTACACGCACATGAACTTTAATGGCATCCCAGTCTTAGTCCGTAGGATTCAATATTGAGTTGGCCAACCCTTTGTAGTTATAACAGCTTCAACTCTTCTGGGAAGGCTGTCCACAAGGTTTAGGAGTGTCTATGAAAATGTTTGACCATTCTTCCAGAATCACATTTGTGAGGTCAGGCACTGATGTTGGACGAGAAGGCCTGGCTGGCAGTCTCCACTCTAATTCATCCCAAAGGTGTTCTATTGGGTTGAGGACTCTGTGCAGCCAGTCAAGTTCCTCCACCCCAAACTCGCTCATCCATGTCTTTATGGACCTTTCTTTGTGCACTGGTGCGCAGTCATGTTGGAACAGGAAGGGACCATCCCCAAACTGTTCCCAGAAAGTTGGGAGCATGGAATTGTCCAAAATGTCTTGGTATTCTGACACCTTAAGAGTTCCCTTCTCTGGAACTAAGGGACCAAGCCTAACCCCTGGAAAAAAAAAACCCACACCATAATCCCCCTCCACCAAACCTTACACTTGGTAAAATGCAGTCAGGCAAGTACTGTTCTTCTGGCAACCGCCAAACCAAGACAGGTCCACCGGATTGCCACACAGAGAAAGCGTGAATAGTCACCCCAGAGAACACATCTCCACTGCTCTAGAGTCCAGTGGTGGCGTGCTTTACACCACTGCGCCTGACGCTTTGCATTGCACTTGGATGCAGCTGCTCAGCCATGGAAACCCATTCCATGAATCTCTCTACGCACAGTTCTGCTAATCTGAAGGCCACACAAAGTTTGGAGGTCTTTAGCTATTAACTCTGCAGTCAGTTGAGGACTTGTGCACTTCAGCATGCACTGATCCTGCTCCTGTCATTTTACGTGGCCTACCACTTTGTGGCTGTTATTACTGTTGTTACCAGATGCTTCCACTTTGTTATAATACCATGAACAGTTGGCCATGGAATATTTTTAGTAGCAGAGAGATTTCACGGATGGACTTATTGCACAGGTGGCAACCTATCACAGTGCCACACTTGAATTCACTGAGCTCCTGAGAGCGACCAATTCTTTCACAAATGTTTGTAGAAGCAGTCTACATGCCTAGGTGCTTGATTTCTTTACACCTGTGTCCATGGAGGTGATTGGAACACCTAAATTTGGTGATTTGGAGGCATGTCCCAATACTTTTGGCAACATAGAGTGTGTGTGTGTGTAGGCCAAGCACAGAGAAACATATACATATTCACTTTCAGCAGAAATGTATCCAGTATGCTTTTTGTAGTGTTTTTCAGATTTGCAGGACTGCACTGCAAAATGCATCGGATAAACGCATCAACTGCAACTTGCATTCGTGTGAACCATGTCAGGCATGTTCCCAGCCTAGATGACCCGTATTGCAAAGTTGTAACCGGTCACTAATGTTGTTCACACCATGCCTGTTGAGCTTTCTTTTTGCAGGCTACCACATGGTGAGAGCAGGGAACATTAAAAACTATTTTCTTGCAAAGGTGACTTTAACAGAATAGGAAGTTTGTAACAATCCTATTTTGATAATAGATAACTTGCGTTCAGCAAGATGTCTTCAAAATACACAGGATCTTGCTGGCAAAAAGTGTATGCATATTTTCTGTACATGCATACAGGTACCCTGTTGGCTGCCGCTGCTCCTGGCTGTCACGTCAATAACAATGTGTAATCAACGGCGCCTGCGCAATTGATTGCATATAGGCGGTCTGAATGTGTCATTGATGCGTTGATGGCGCATGTAGAGAATGACTACCTGAATTCTTTCTGCATATGCATTTCCCAGCACATCAATGGCTTCTTTTTGGCAACTCGACCATGCAGCTAATTTGTGTTCAAGTATCATCATATTGTGCTCCTTGAAACAACCACACTGTTTTTTTCCAGAGCAGCCTGTATTTCTCATGAGGTTATCCGTGGGTTTTTCTTTGTGTCCTGAACAATTGTTCTGGCAGTTGTGGATGCAGTTTTTCTTGGTCTACCTGACCTTGGCATGGTATCAAGAGATCCCAGAATTTTCCACTTATTAAAGCGGAGTTCCACCCATTTTTAATACTTTACCTTATTATGTAGTCCCTGTAAAATAAAGAACAAGTTGGATTTCTTTTTTTTTTTTTAATTATACATAACTTTTAATCCACTGCAAGCCTGCAGTTCCGGTCCTGACCACCTAGGCGATGTCGTAAGGCGATTTGCAAGGTCTCCTGGGGTGTCATTTCCTGTATCCCAGGAGTTCCTTGGTTTCCCTCAATTGTGGGACTTGGAAACTGGAAATAACGTGAATGGGAGGTGTTTCAGCCATTGTTATGGCAACCTGTACTCGCACCGAGCAGTGTCTGTACTGTGCATGTGCAAGAACGAGTGGTGCATGCTGTGATAGCCAGCAGCACGATTCCAGGTAATTCCTGCCGGCTTCAGATGCCCACAGCCATCATGGCGCCTGCCTGCTTCCAACATCCTGGTAAACGTTTAAGAATTACTAAGTAATTGTAGATTAATCTAGATTGTAAGCTCGAAAGAGCAGGGCCCTCGAACCCCTCGTGGATTGTATTGTTTCTGTCTCTGTCTTCCTGCTTTTGTACAGCGCTGAGCAAACCCTTTGGCGCTATATAAATACTGTATAATAATAATTATTACAGTTTTTACTATTGAATTATTCCAACTGTTAATGCTATTTGAAAGGTTATTGTGGATCTGCTTTTAGCAAAAAATTATTAGGGGGACTGGAGCTCCGCTTTAATAAGCAATTGAGCAGTACTGAGTGGCATATTCAAGGCTTTGGATATCTTTTTATGTGCTTATCCATCTTTATAAAGTTCCAATACCTTGTTACGCAGGTCTTTTGACAGTTCTTTTCTTCTCTCCATGGTTCAGTATTTAGCCTGCTCAGTGCATCCACGTGAGAGCTAACAAACTAACTATTTATACACTGACACTAATTGCAATTTAAAAAGCCACAGATGCGGGAAGTTAACTTCTAATTGCCGTTTTTAACCTCTGTCCCCTTGTGTGCCTGTACCAAGACCAAACATTCCAGGGTATGTAAACTTTTGATCATGGCCATTTGGGTGATTTTCTTTATGATGATTTAGAAAGGAGCCAAACAACTATGTGTTAATAAATCTTTTCATATGATCACTATCCTTTAATAAAAGACCTTTTTTTGTTTTTTTTTGCATGATTAGTCATATTTTCAATATCAATGCCAAAATTTCATGTTTCCTGCAAAGGTGTGCATACTTTAGAGCACAGCTGTATCAAGGAACTGGCCTGCTACTTGGAGGGTTTTTGAAAGAAGCAAGGGGCATGGTGATGTGGCTGGGAGTTATCGAACTACAAAAACGAGCTTACAAAATATCAAAGACCAGCAGAAGGATCCTATGATGGTATCACTTGGTGTCAAATTTGATGAGTTGATTGAGAGGGGGAAGAAGGAAGGGTTATATAAATATATTACACTTAAACAGCTTTTTATATTTGCAGGTGTCTCCTTTTTATGGCAAACCTTGGCCTTTTTAATAGGATTGCTATTACATTTCTGAACCAGAAGTGCCTCTTCTGATTCTTGGTTTTGTTTCACTGAGGACATGATTTTGCTGACCTCAGAGCTAAGCCCTGTCCATCCTTTTCCACCCTGTCCACGGAGGGTACCATAGTGATCGACACATTTAAAAACCTGCTTAACAGGTTTGCTTTCAGCTATCAATACACACACTCTTCTGATGATTCATTTATGATGAATTCCTTAGAAGATCGTTTTCCTCCTGGAATTCACAAAATCCATTCAGTGAGTCTTGGGCAGTGCCTGCCATAGGCAGCAAGCCAATGTACAAGGATTGCTGTGATGTGCAGTATCTACAGAGATCAATACGGAATCTGTCAGAATTCCTCATTTTAACTGGTTGCTTTTTCTTTACCCTCAGGTTATTTGTTGTAATCATTTTAAAATTTAAATCCAGGCAGATGGTTTAAAGGAAACCTATTCTGAGAGAAATGCGGAGGCTGCCATTGCAGTCCTCCTTCTGAGAATTCTAGTTGCCTCTCTGTATTTGGCTTTAGCGCTTTGAGACATTTATCTATGGCAGGCATGCGAATAAGAGTAGGAATGAAGAGAGAACTCCTAATTAGCATACTTGCTCTGAGTTAGTGACTTAGGCTACATTCACATGGCCATGCAGGGGCAACCCCTGGCAATAATCACATTCCTGCCAGCTGCTCTAAATGCTGCCTGCACATGCTGTGCAAACAGCAGCAGCTGTCAGATTTGTGCTCTGTACAAATCAATAGCCGGTGCGGCAACTGTTCGCATGTAACCCCTTATCTTAGTGGTTACATGCAAATAGAGCCTCCAACCAACCCTGGACATTGTGCTTTGATATGCGACATTTCTGTGTAGTTCTTGCCATACACTTATCAGCCAGTTTTTATGTGACCATAGCAGAGTGTCGCATCCAGAGACTGTGCTTAGCTGCCTCTGAAAGCAGCAAACCATGTTCCCCTGGTTGCCCGTGTCAGTGTAGCTTTAGAAAATACTGAAGTCACTGGATCAGCATGACGCATGTGATACTGTTGTGTTGTTTTTTTTTAGGATATGGCAGCCTTCATAATTCCTTTAAAAATGTTTTATAAATTAATTTTAATACAATTTCAATGAATTAATATGTTTCAAGAAATAACTTCATATCAAAAGGCCCACATGACATCAGAAGTTCCCCATTTACATTAGAAGCCTCCCTGGCATGTCAGAGACCCCCCTTCTTATTAGTTCCCTTTTCACATTAGAGCCCCTCCCTTAAGCTTCTTTCATACAGGTGGAGTGATCTGTTTTTTTGCCTGTTTTTCAGGCACAACCGATCGGACCATCCATTGCCCTCTATGGAGCAGCGGATGTAAACAGACATTACACCCGACTGCATCTGATCTGCTAAAAACAGACGGATGGGGATGACAGTTGGATGTAAACGGACAGGCAGTCCATTTACATCCAACAGCCCATAAAGGAAAGTGGGCTATGCCCGTGTCCACTCTGCATAAAGGGCCTTATGCATCAGAAGTGGAGACCAACTGATCGGAATGCTCAGTATGTGCCTGGAGTCTGAGGATATGCCAATGGCCCTAGCTGGGGGCCAGAAAAAATATAGTAGGGAGTTGGATGTGGCCCACAGTTTGGAGAACCTGATTTATAAATAGACAATGCATTAGTTCTGTTCTGTTTTGTTTGATTTTGTCTACCTCTAGGGAAAAAAAAGGTTGGTAAGGGTTTGAGCTTCTGTGTGGGTTTTTTTTTTCTTTTTTTGTTAATGCTTTGTCCCTGTTGGGATAGGAAGTGATTGGAAAATCTTTCTAACAGTGATCCAAACATTTTAAGACTTTACAATGTTTCTCTTATTGTCCAATGTTCCAATTCCATTGACAACTGCTCTCCCCTTTGGTGTTCTTGTGCCAGAGAGATGGGAAGTGAGAACATATTTTCACAGTGGGGTCACAGACAGAAGTAAGAATCTTTCAGAAATAACTTTCCAATTCTATCTTTTCTTCTAAAACAACAAGAAATTAGACTGGAGTCAGGGTTTAATAGGAAGATGTTTCTTGAAAGTAATCAATGACTTTATTGCCCCTTGTGTTTCTAATTTTGCCTTGAGAGCCTGAGATGTCATAAAAGTTTACTCAGCCCAGCTGAAATGAATATTAAGACTTTCCACCTCTTCATTGGTGACAGATTTCCCCAGGGACTCTTATTTCCTTTTTTGTTCTTTGGATGGCCTGGGAGAATCTCCTGGCGCCAATACCTCCAATGAATTCTCATGTAAAAGAGTTAGCATGGTCTCCTCCACGTGAGACAGGATGAGACTATTATGGTGAGATCTAGTTAAAGGACTGGCAGACAGACGTAGGAGTCCTTTCTGCAGGGGGCACTTTCACACATTCTTTCCACAAAGGTCAGGGAGCCTCTCCGGGTCATGAAATATAGCTTTATGATCAACCATTGTAGCAACACTTTACTCTTCAGAATCCATCCCCTTAACTATTTATTTTTAATTCTGTAAACTGTAACTCTTGTTAGATCATTTTAGCAGAAATAACAATCTATAGGTGGTTTTAGATGTATACTTTCAGTGATAGGCTTGTAAAATTGGTGCTAATGCTTAGAGTAGAGGTGAGCCAGCAATTATTGACTAAGTGATCATTTCAGGCCCATGGTTATGCTTGGTCATCCTGTGATTTATTGCCTGCTGATCAATTGCTTACAGTAGCTCCTTTGTATTGGTGTATGGTGCAAAATATTCAGAGACTTGGAAATAAGTGACTGTGTGATTAATCCAGTTCCTTATAATGGCAGAAAAAGATGTCCCAATCAGGCGTACAGTGTGACTGATTTGGAGCATTGTATTTCAGTGCACAATTAATTGCTAGCATGATCACATGACAAAAAATTTAACATAAATATTGCCTAATAAATGTGTTCTATTTAGGTCACACTATTGAAAAATTGCTGTGTAGTTGTAGAATTAAATGCAGCCAATCCATAATTCACGCTTCTGTAATCAGACCACTGAGATGGATTCTAATTGGTTGCTATGGGTTACTGCACTTAGGATTGTCAGTTATGAATAATAATCATGACTAAGAGATTATGGGGGACTGTTATGGAAAAAAAACTGGAGCAGACTGAATCTGGAGCAGCTGTGCCTGACAACCAATCCGCTTCTATTTTGAACTAGTAAAGTTAAAGGATAAGTTCACATTTTGACCAAAAATAATGAATGCACAATTTTTTTTTCCCCAGGTAAAAAAAAAAAAAAATGCATTTAATTATTTTTGGTTGCAGGAGCCTTTAGGTATTACACCAGCGATCAGCAGATCTTGTATTTCATTAATTTACAGAACAATGGCAGCGGCTGCAGCACTGGGAACATTTTACATGTTCCACCCTAAAAATGGGTAAATGGGTGGAACATCCAATATATTCTCAAAGGTGAACTTATCCTTTTAAAGGCTAAGTTCACCTTTTGGGAAAAATGAATAAATGCACATATTTTTTCAGGGAAAAAAAGTGCATTTATTATTTTTCCCTCTCAGGAGTCTGCAAAGCATTGCACTTGTGATCAGGGGTGCAATATTAGGTTCCTGTTGACGAGCTCTTCAGCTTTTTACCAGCTGCAGGGTTTGTGAATGAACTATGAGAGCGACCTCACAGTTCGAGAACTGCAAACCTTCAGCTGTAACCGCTGGCGGTACTTGTAGTTCGCTCATTTGCTGAACTCTGTGAATGAATGATGTAGCTGTGTGGGCAGAGCCCCGCACAGCTGCTCTATTTTCAAACGGTGACAGCGGGTGCAGAGAGAAGATCCTCTGCCTGCTGTCACAAGGAGGAGGGGATCGGGGGCGCAAAGGCAAGTCTGGAGCATGTTACACCTTAATTATGGGTGTAATGTGTGACATGTTCTGAAACCTCAGCTTATTCTTCAAGCTTTGAAAATGAAAACTAGAAACTGGTTGCCATGTACAAGTGCTTCAGTTGTATTTAAATTCTGTATACCTTTTTGTGGGAGAAGAATAGGGAAAGGAAGAGGTTTATTACCCCTCTACGGAGACCATACCATGCTTAGATCCTCCTCAATAAAGATCAGCAAAAAGGGCGAATCATATAGTACTGTATAGATGTAGTTTCTTCTCTGTAGGTAATCTACACTTGCACAGTTTAGTAGATTCCTTGATCTGACGTGAGTCTTAATTTTGTAGTGAGTTCCCAATTTATATTTTTTCTACTAGTCTGCCTGGGGTAGCTGGACACTTTGTCCTTCAGATAAAGACCCCCTCGCCTATTATGGGGGATGGTCTTTTTTGCTATGATGATGATGATTATTATTATACAGGATTTGTATACCGCCAACAGTTTGCGCAGCGCTTTACAAAATGAAGGTAGACATTACAGTTACAATACAACTTGGTACAAGAGGAAGCAGAGGGCAATGCTCGTTAGAGCTTACAATCTAGGTGATATGATAGGGCATATTTTGTACATATACAGGATAAAGTAATTCATGTGATTTGCCATATCAACATTTAGATGGCTGGTTGGTGCTTGACCAACAAAGTAAGCCTGACACAAATTCGGGCAACCCAATCTGAGCATATGGTGAAAAAATGTATAACCAGAAGTTACCTTCAGTAAAAATAATGCAGGTCAAAACAAACTGTAGAATTAAGAAATATGTCTGAAGATGTATGCAACTTGTACTCTGAATACTTTAAGGGCTCCTTTACAATGGAGGTTAGGTATCTCTATACCAGTGCTTTATATCATAAACCTTTATTACAAGAGACTCATAGAGCACTGTGGCACAGCTAAAGACACAACAGCAGTAATGCTCTCTTTTCAGGTGGACTGGCATGCACAAAATCCTACAACTACACCTCTTCTTGTCTGTGAATTTCACATTGAGAGTTGTAGCTCCACCTGCTGGCAAAAACCCCCATAAACTTTCCTCCATACATGATTCATCTACTTTTTCCAGTTTTGTGCACCAGTGCTTGAACCATAAGTACACGTTCAGATTCTTTTTTAGTCATCTGTAAGGTTGGTATTCTGACTGCTATTATAAGGTTTGCGTTCTTTCTGCTGACCACCAAGGTAAGGGCCTTTTGACATCTGATGAATTTGGTTTTAGTATGTGCTCCTAATGAATGAAAAACAAATGGCTTTTTACGTATACTTTAATCGGACACCGCATGTGCCCACCTGGCTGGGCAGTGTACATATCATATGATTGGCTGACCAGAATTACAATCCTTTTGGCAAGTAAAATAGCGTGCATTTAAAAAAAATTTCTTCCCAGCCTACCAATTATTATATTTGATACTTGCCTTACTTTTCTTTTTTAGTCTGTCCATTTTCATCTGGTTATCCAGCCAGTTTTTGTTTTTCAAAAGAACAAGCTATACTGTTGATGTAGCAGTTAATGTAGAGACAAACCAATTAACACTGACATAGGTGCTTACAATGATCAGCGTTTATTCATGTAAAACCTGTAACTGCAGTGCGAGCTGGAGTTTGACTTGGATTTGTTAGTGTATATAAATCTGCTAGTACATCTGTCACTCCCCTCTCCCCCAGACTGACAATGCTGATGTCCAGAGGTGCCCCCTGTGCTCCTTCATCCAGAGTGAAGGCACTCTAATACAGGAGGTGTGTTATTGGCCAGAATGATTGGTAAACTGCAATAGATTACATTTTTGGGGGTTTATTACGACTTTAAATTGTTATTGCAGCACCTCTACATGGCTAAGATGCTTATAACAGCTGCTTTGTGTGTGGGTTTTTTTTTTTTTTTTTTTATGATGATTATTCAGCAAAGAATTCCTAAGTAGATGTTAAATCCTAAAGGAAATGTGTTTGTTTAGTTCTGTGGTGCCATACAGTCTATTTACAATATGCTTACTAAACATAATCCCGTGTTGATCACTGTGCCCTGTGCTAGTCCATCACTGTCTTGTTCAGTGTTTTCTCATAGAGTGCAGCGGGGGTTGGATACCTCCAGTCTTATCACACAGGACGCAGCCCTGGCTTGCTGCCTCCATACATCTTCCACCCTCCCCCTGCTGTACTGTGCATACCCACACTCCCTTGCAGATCCTTAGAAATGCAACTTGCTGAGCCCTAGGTATCCATGGAAACGAGTGGTATGGGACTTCTGTCTGCCCTCCCCCATTTCTATTATACACATGTCGAAGGAGGGGGGTTTGTGATTTGTGGCATGTAACTGGTAGCAGGAGGGCTGTTATTGTGCTTTTGGGGGTATGCAACAGCTCCGTGATGCATGGGGGGCAGGCTGACATGTTCTACTGGGTGAGGACGCACCATTTATCACCGGGATTGAACCAGTCCTGCTGGGCCCTAGTAATATGCCTACTTGCTTGGCCCTTTTCAAATACGCTGACATATCCTTTCCATGTTGGCTGTACTGTGTTTTTGTTTTTTTTTTTGTTTTTTTCATGTGATCTTTTTTCCTTTTGATTAATGTTTGTTCATTGGTTTCCCATTTCATCACCTATTGGGAAAAATGTTAACTTGATGATAAAAAAACAAAAAAAATCCTAATATGTAATGTGATTACACACAGAGAAGCTTTTAGATTTCTAAACTGAATGTTTAGCCTCATGAATATTTGGTGGAATCTGGTTATTACCTAGAACTCTGACACCTGCAGACTAATCAAAATATATGTTTGAAATGGATATTTGTACATGCTGTGTATTGATAGCATGTGATTATTTTGCTGCTAAAGGTTAAGGAGGATTTTATCTATAGATTATACAGAAGACACTGCTGCCTTGGTAATTACCTATGTAGTGATTCTGCACTGTTCTCCAGATTGCCCCTTTGGAGAGTATAATCTACTTTTCTGCACATGTCTGTTTGCTGCAGCTGTGTGGATAATGCCCAAGTTTACTGCTGATGCATCTCCCTTTACTTACTGTATTGAAATTTTAGTTTAAAAAAAAAGCAGCATCATGGTGCTGTTGGCTCCAGTGGGTGTTGGAAGCTTTAACAGTCAGACCACAAAGTAACTAGGTCCAGTATACTAACCAGAGACCCGAAATGAGTCTTTTAATTCAAATGGAAATAACCAGATTTGGTCATTTTTTTTATAGTCAGCAGCCAACTGTGTTGTCCAACCTTACTCAAAAGAAAGGAAAATGGGCACACTAGAAAATGTTGTTGTTGAACCCGAATAAGGCTACTTTTACACTTCTACATTACAGAGTACTAGGGAAAACACGTATGCATTTTTGCAGCAGTTCTGGTACGTTTTGCACCTGTGAAAAAAAGGACATGTTCCTCAAAACATGCACTGAAAATGCAACCACGGGTGTTTCTAAGGAGAAGCTGATTCTAAGAATTTCTGGACAGTCCTAAGGGTCTTGTCCCCACACTATTCCTCATTACATACAATGAAGGTGGTTTCTAAAGTTATAACTTTTTTTTTTTTTTTAATTTTTGAACTTAAAAAACACAGGTCAGAAATGCCAGTGGTTTTCAAAGCATAGTCTTGGTGATAACCTGTTCTAAAAAGATATCTATTACTGCACCCCAGATGCTGTATACCGGGGTTTAAGAATGCACCACTAAGCAAATTGTAATGCCCATTTTTGAATGTGGAGAAGCTGAATTCCAGAGAAAACAAAAGTTCTCCCTTGCAGCGGGGCTGCTTTTGCACTTCAAGGCATAAATGTTTGTCTAGGGTACAAAAAACCCCCATATGTTGGTACCTGATCCTCCCGCTCCCTTCAGACAATGCGATATGTCCCTGCAGCCTCTTCTTCCCTCCGCTCCAGCAGTTGCATTCCCTCTGAAATAAAGCACAAGACAGGGCCCATAGTCCTGCATCGGATATGACGCAGAGGGACAGTCCAGAATCTGGAGTCCAGGGAGTAGAGGAGAATGCCAACTGCCAGGGAAGTGTGGATCAGGTAAGAAGAAGTATTTTTCCAGTATCCTAGTCACAAATTAGCAATTTTATCTTGTGGGGGCAGTCCCACTGCAAAAGGGATTTTGGTTTCTCCAGACAGGTCACATTTTGGCAGACTTACCTGGATAGTGATTCCCTCCAGCCCCCTCCCTCCCATTGGCTCTGCCTTCTACTCTCTGTTCGGGTTCTGACTCTTCAGCTGCTTAATTGGCTGGGCCATGATGCCATCACTTCCACACATGACCGGTGCCATAAATGTACGCTGAGCTGCGCAATTGTGGCTCAGTATAGACAAAGGCTGATGGACAGAAAGAAGGGTCTGGGACAGTAGAGACAAATGGTCTGTTCTGTGATAAAAATCCTACCTGTCAACTTTTTTTTTAAAACTTTCCCGAGTGGTAAACACTGGTGTCTTTCATTGTGCTATATACTAGTTCTCTTTGCCAAGGGATAAAAATGTACTTGGTGGGCCTTGTGCATGTTTGGACTCCCAGTTTAATTGGTGCATTATTTTTAGAACAATATGCAAGATAGATTTCTATTTTTGGTAAGGTGAGCTGCTTTGTTTCAAAATGCACTTTCTGAAAACTTTGCAGTTGCTTGTCCTATTAATAAGAATTGATTATGTGACATGTAGCAATGTGACAGCTCTTCTCCAGGATCACGGAAGTGTTACGCTGTGTTGAGGAAAAGGGGGATGGGGTGGGACAGTGTCTGCTTGCCATTACACAGACTTGTTATGGAGAAACTGCTGAGTTAGCTAGTTTTCACGCTGAGGAGAGGTGAGTTGGCAGAGTGCCGCTTTGCCATCCGCTGCCTCTGCCATTGCTTGCGCTGCTTGCTAAGTGTTCTCTTCTCTCTTACTCTGCCGAACAGATGTTCAGAATGCTGAAAGCAATCTCAGCCATTCTGTGTGCTGCCACTCGGGCAGCGACCTTTCCACTGCACATAGTGTTTTTCTAAGGGAAAAGCTTGTGTAAGTGTGATCAGGTTTATAAGAATCATTATAATGGTGTGTGTGTGGGCCTAAAACATATATAGATTTCCCTTTTACCGGCTCTTCACAACACATGATGGATGTTTGTGATTTATTATGTTCACCAAATACATGTATGCCATGATCTATTTGTATTGAGTATGTCACCCAGTAGACCATAATCTATTGATATTGAATACATAGGTCTTCAGAGTTTTTTGTGTATTGTGATTTTTTCATATGAGCAAAATGAGCCCTTTTTCAGTAGTGTAACTGTGCACAGAAGTGGGTTTTTTTGTTTTTACTTTAATGTAGTGACAGTGAGTTATTTTTTTTTTTTTGTCTTTTGCAGGCTCCGGGTTCAGGACCTTCACACCCTTCTACTTTTTAACCGAACCAGTGGACACTGTGACTTTACGTGGGACTCCAGCTATTCTGAACTGTTCTGTATATGCTGAACCTTCAGCAAAGATAGAATGGAAAAAGGACGGGACATTTTTAAATTTGGTGTCTGATGACCGGCGGCGACTTCTCCCGGATGGATCTTTGTTTATTACCAGTGTTGTACACTCCAAGCACAACAAGCCGGATGAGGGGTTTTACCAGTGTGTGGCCACCGTGGAAAGCTTGGGCAGTATTGTCAGTCGCACTGCAAAACTCTCTGTTGCAGGTGAGAGATTGTGACATCATATGTGTACAGTATATTCAGAGATTTTTGTAAGCTACACCCCAGACAATGTGAGTATTAATACAAACAAAAACCCTTTGTGCTGGATGGGTGCAATAACGTGATAATGAAAAATTCAATAATAAACACAAAATATTAAATGATCAACACTACTTTCACCTTCACTTAAATACACCGTGCATACAGACAAATGAACATAAACAGCTCAGTGGCGCTGTGAAAACACATATAATAAACTTTAAAAGTAAAATGTGAACTTAAAGTCCATATTGACATGTAGATATCAGTTGCAATGTGATATTCTTCTAATGCTCCCAAAAACCAAAGCCACCACGTGCTCAAACACCGTAGTCCCTTTTGGGTATACACTCACCAGACCTACATATCTTCCCCTCTCATGGTCGGCATGTATTGCTTGTAAATCTCCAAATAAGACATCAATATGTGAACTCCATCTCCACCAATCTCCTTATTCCCCTCCACCAGATGTGATCACCATGTAAAGATAAGAGACAATCTCCAATGGTGTAGTACTAATAACCTTTTATTAAAATTAATAGACAGCCACTCACAAGATATACTCATAAAAACGCCTGTTATATAGATTATAGTGGGATGCGTGTGTTCGTTCTCACCACCACTGGATCCCAAATAATGGCGTCTCATGTCACTTCCGGTTCAGACGGCACTTCTGGTCGCCATACAGCCTCACTCTATCACATTGCAACTGATATCTATGTTTCAATATGGACCTTAAGTTCACATTTTACTTTTAACGTTTATTATGTTTAAGTGTGAGTATTAAATTGTGTTTGGGTGTGCAAACTGGTGCGACGGTATGGGTTCAGATTATGTGATTGTAACCCTGATTAGGAGCAGCCGCAGCTACACTCTAAAACTGGCCATACATTGATCAAAATTTGGCCGATCTGTGATCGCTTTTTGTCAATGAAAAATGCTGGAGAATTTTCTAATTAGTGTTTTTTCACATTTAGCCCTCTGAAAGGAAATAAACTATGTATGGCTAGATTAAAGAATATTGTGAATAATTCCAGGCATTAGTATGTTATACATAGTTTACATTGGTCCAGCTTGCACCAATGTAAACTATGTATAACATACTGGTGCCTGACCAACACCCCTGGAAGCTGGACACCACTACTTCAGTGATATCCACTTGCTTCTAGGCCGTTCAGCATGAGTGCTGTTGCATTTTCCGAATGAATGCAAAGTGTTCTCTGATTGGACAAGGTGAAGAGCATTATGTCACTGCCCTGTCCCTCCCCTCGTCCAGTTAGAGAATGCTTTGAAATCATTCAGAAAATGCAATGCATTCCCTGAATGGCACTTGTATCAAGCAGCCAACCTTCTATATTCACAATGCATCAGGTTGAACATGAGACCTGGAAGCAAGTGGAGATCACTGAAGTAGTGTCTTCTTCAGTTATTTTCAGCTTCTAGGGCAGGGGTGGGCAAACTTTTTGACTTGAGGGCCGCAATGGGTTCATATATTGGACCCGGGGGCCGGACCAAGAGTAGATGATGTGTATGTGTCATCCATAGTAAGTATAGTAATATTCCCCCATAGTAAGCATAGTAATTAATCCCCCATATAGTAATTCATCCCCCATATAGTAATTCATCCCCCATATAGTAATTCATCCCCCATATAGTAATTCATCCCCCATATTAATTCATCCCTCATATAGTATTTCATCCCCCATAGTACTGTTCCCCCCCAAGTAGTAAGCCAAGTCCCCCCTGTGTCAATTCACTTACCTTTGCTCCGCGCGTTCCTCTCGCCGTGTTCCCGCGCCGTTCCGGTCTTCAGGGCGGACTGTGAGAGGAGCCTAGCTCCCCTTACGTTCGTCACGCTGCCCCGCCTACACACATCCTGACAGCCAATGTATCACGCTCCGCGGGCCGGATTAAAAGGTCCGCCGGGCCGTAGTTTGCCCATTGCTGTTCTAGGGGCATTGTGTGTGTGTGTGTGTGTGTGTGTGTGTGTGTGTGTGTGTATTCGTGTGTATTCGTATTCATAGGTCCAAGCTACAGCAACTCTGTATAAAACACCAAGCTTGGCATTATTATGACTTCTGGACTTAGATGCTTACCAAGAGATCACAACTTTTTTAGTTGCCTGGAGGTAGAAACCAACATTTTTCAACTGCTATGCAATTTCTGTCATGGCAACCCAGTAAGACCACATACTAATTGAAATGTGCTGATTTTTGTACATATATGGGTTTTTACTCCTGGCAAAAGGAGAACTGAAGGTCAGGCTATTTGGATTCATTACCCACATTTCCATGCAGTTGCAACAAATGTGGTGCTGCTCTAATAATATAATTTAAATATTATGGTGTAGGTGAGCTTTTATAGGCCTTCTCTCAAGCAGGTTTTAAGATCAAATGCCCTCTGTTCACAAACTGATTCCTTTTTGTTTTTCACATAATCAATGCTTTAACTTCATGGGGTTGATAATCATAACTGGAGCTTATCTCATCTGCTTAAAATCACTGGAAACTATATATTATTATTTTTTTTGTTTTTGCATGTAAAGACTACGTTGATCATTTTCACTTGTGTTTAGGGTAATGGCACAATAACATATTATTTAAACTACAAGATTCTGCATTTTTTATATCAAATTCCTACACATGCTATTACTAGAGCAACTGTATTTACAACATAAAACAATCATACCCAATTTAGCAGTGAAATCTTTGATGCATCTCTGCTACCACATAGAAAACTATACCCCTAAAGACTGACTACATATAAAAAGCCTATTTAACTTGAATGCTGACTCGACAGAGTTTTCATAAGCAGGCAGCTTACAACTGTGCTTATCATAAAATCCTCTCAAATGTGAGGTTTTTTGTATGCGTGTATTGATTTTAAAGTGAAACTATGCTGCATCTGAATAGCACAAATCAAAAATGCAACTTAATTGTTTTGTACACGGTTGTACTAATTCAATAAAACGCTATTAATAAAATAAAAACAACCCCCACCCCCCCAAGCACATCTTGAGTAAGGGCAGATGATTGATGTAGCATTTAATTTCTGGAATCTGTCTGCCCTTTAGCTCAGGAGTGCAGGCAAGAGGGTGTACTTGGCTAAGAAAACCCCCTCCTCTCCACCTGAAGATTTCTGGGATGTATGACATCATTTGCCTGGGAAGTAACTGGAGAAATGTATTAAAAAAAAAAAAAAAAAAAAAGGTTTTAAGTAAATATATAATTTCCTTTATTTTTACTAATGCTATTAGCATAGGGATGAAAAATGGCCAATGTTGATTAAATGAAGTTCTGCTTTAGTAACAATCAAGATCTACTATATGAGTTACACTATGTGAACTTTTACTTTTCTTGAGGGATTTGGGAGAAGAAAAATATATCCCATAGTGGCTTTAACCATAATAGAGGTAGAAGGTGTTTTGAATATAGAACCCCTGCTAAATTCAATTGCAAAAGACAAATGAGACCTCATATCAGTTATGGGCTATACAGTGTCTGGTCTATTTTCTTTTTATAAGAAGGGCACAGCCTTTTTACTGAAAGGCACAAAAGAAAAACTCATTGATGGGGAATGTATCAAAGCAGACTGAATCTGGAACTGCTGTGCATGCAACCAATTGTCGTCAATCTTTAATTTCAAAGCTAAAGTGAATGAAAATGAACATAAACTGCATGCTGATTGGCTACTCTTCTCCCCCAGAAGATGGCGGCTCATGCCTCTACTTGTAGGACTTCTATTCCTGTGGTTAGGAAAGGTTCCTTTTGTTACTTTTTTCCAATCCCAAATCTAAGTCGGGGACCTGCTTTTTTAAGAAGATAAGCCTCCAAACAAGCCAAGATTGCTTCCAAGGACTCTTTCCTGTAACGGGGGAGCCCACCTGTAAGATTGGGGATTGCCTGTCAGCCTTCTGGTCCCAGAAAATCTCAGATGGCTGGCTCCAAAGTGACATTTCCAGAGGCTACAAACTGCAGTTTCGCACTCTGCCTGCTCCCTGCTTTATGCTGTCAAATGTGTCACCTTCTCTGTCACAGCAGGCAGATCTGCTTACTGCTGTCAAGCAGCTCTTTTCCCTGTATCAACAGATGACTTCAAGTTTTCTGCTCTAGCCTTTTTACAGTTACCGAACTGAATGGAGGAGTCTGGCCCATTCTGAGTGAAGACTTTCAACTTGTACCTACAGGTTCAGAAGTTCCACATGGAACCTGCCAGGTCGGTCATTGCCTCTCTTTTCTGGGGATTTTCTGGTCTCAATAGACATCCATAATACTTACTTAACATTCCCTTCTTTCCACCTCATTAGAGCTGTCTACGCTTTGCAGTAGGTGAACAGCAGTACTAATTTATTGCTCTTGCCTTTGACCTGTTCAATGCCCTCTGAGTTTCACCATGGTACTTGCCCCTCTTTTTGGCTCTGCTGAAAGTTTCAGGGGTTTCATTTTGTGGGTTTGCAGATTATCTCCTGTTAAATGTTTAGGCCGTGTTGATATCCAGGAGATCGTGCAGACTCTGGAGAGCTTTAGTTGGATCCTCATTCTGAGGAGGTCATCGCAGGACCCATCTCACAGATTGAAGAACCTGACGTTAGACGCAGTCCTGTCCAGAACCTTTGTCCCTTTGCTCTCATGCTTGCGCCCTACCTTCACGCCTGTATGATGGTCTTGTGTCTAGTGGTTACCTTCCAGCTTCCCATCAACATGCTAGAGCTCAGAGCTTTTCAGGTTGTCCCTTCAATGCTGGACCCTCAGTTTTGAGGGTGCCCTATGAGACTAGCCAGGAAATGCCACTGCTATAACCTACATCGACCATCAAGGAAGCACTGGAATTTTTTACCACCCAGTAGGAAGTGGATTTAATTCTCTCTTGGACAGAACTGCACATTCTGACCCTATCCACCATCCACATCCTAGGTGTGAAAAATTGCCAGGCAAATTCTCAGTCTGTGCAATGGGCTGTCCCCCCTGAGGTGTTTCTAGACCTTTGCCACAGGTGGGGAGATGCTGGATGTGGACCTTCTGGTATCCAGATTCATCAAAATACTGTACAGGTTTATCACCAGATCCAGGGACCCTCAGGCATTTGCAGTGGATGCACTGGTGACACCCTGAGATCAATTCAACCTCATCTACACTTTCCACCCCTTTTGGATTTCTTCCACACCTGCTCCACAGGTTGAGATGGAGGGCATTCTAGTGATTCTCATTGCCCAGAAATGGTCCAGGAGTACACGGTGCTTGGATATACTCCAGCTCCTAGCAGACTTTGTTTAGGCCCTTTTGGATTGTCCATATTTTCTGTCCCAAGGCCCAGTGGTTCCATCTTGCTTCTTAGTTCCTTGAAGCCATGATCCTGAGAGACAGGAGCCTAGTGGTCTCAGTTATCCTTACCTTATTGAAATCTAGGAAATTGACTTCTTGCAAAGTCTGCACCTGGAGAGCCTTGTTTTGCTTGGTATACATCAAAAAGATTTCATACTATAAAGCAGGGGTATTTAATTAAAATTCACCAAGGTCTAGGCAGTAAAATATTCATGTTTTTGAAAAAAAAATGGTCATGGACTTCTTTCTCTTACTCTCTGTTGCAGACCTACCCACGATGTGAGCACCAATTGCACATGTACAGATCTGAACCTGTTCTTACATCAGTGTCCTCAATCCCCACTGCACATCACACTCCCCTTCCCTTTCACAGCAAGATCCCCTCTTGAGTGTCCTCAGCTCCCTCTTTATATCACCCCTTTCACAGTTGTGTTCTCCACTTCCATGACATCAAACCCCCCCACAATACATTACAATTCTCATCCCCCTCACTTTAATGTCCTCAGGCCCCACACATCACAGTCCTTAGCCCCCCACATTATTGTCCTCAGCCCCCCCAACATCACAGCCTCTAGCCCTCCACATTTCAGGGGTGTTTGTACTCAACCCCCCAACATTGTACTCCGTCCCCTCACAGTACTGTTCTCAGCCCCCCCCCCCCCCAATTAATGTCCTTAGCCCCCCAACATTCAGTCCTTGGTGGTTTCTTTTCACATCAGCACCCCAGCCACACTGTCCTACCTTACACACGGTGATTGATTGCTAGGACTGCCCTTCATCTCAGCAACCAATCTCTTGCTTGTTAACCTTGGGTAGCTCCTGCCCTCCATCCAGAACTGTCCTGCCTCCCATTGTCAGCTCTGTGAGGATGACCACGTGATGGCTAGGGGAAGAAAAAGCTTCTAAATGGCGGTACTGCACCAGTCCTGATGGAGCAGTGACTTGGTCCGCATCTAGACCCCAGTCCACCATTTAGTGATGCCTGCTACAAAGTATCCTCTATGTAGTAATCTGTCATCCAGTCTGTTTTGGAGGAGCATCTGACTTTTTGAGTACAATTAAAGGACAAATCTTGGCCACTGTTTTGATGTGATATGTGCTCTGAGAGTTCACCTTGTGGCTACTGCTTTTTTTAGTCAGATTCCCTCTTTGTAAGGGGTCTTCCTGCTTCTTGCTTCACTATTGCTAGGTGGATCAGACAAGTTATCATTAGGGCCTATGATTTGAAAAATATGGTTCCTCACTTGTCAAAGCACACTCTATCAGATTTGTTAGTGCTTCACAGGCTTTCCAGCATCTAAGCATCTATTTCTCAGATGTAAAAGGCCATCTCCTAGACTTCTGCTTACATGTTTAAGTTCTGCAAGGTGTTCAGGCCTCCTATGATGCCAATTTGGCGCTTAAGATGCTACAAGCTGCTCTTGGTTTGTTGAGACTTTCTTGATCCAAAGAGTATTTTTGACTTAACCGCTAAAATCAGTTTTTTGGAGTACAGTATAGGACACAGGTTCCTTCCCTCCTGTTTTTATGATCTTCGAATTTATGGCTCCAAAACTAAGGCCAGTTGTTAGAGGGAGGGGCTATATAGGTGTATATCCCTGCAGCTTTTTTTTCTTTGTGCCAGTGTCTAATCACCTTGAAGGTAGCTGCATATAACACTGTCATAATGATAACCAAGCCTGTGTCCCATACTGTACCCCAACAAATGCATTTTACTGGTAAGTCAAAAATTCTCTGTTTTTCTTGGATATATTTGTATGATGCTCTTGCACTTTGTCAATTTGCTTTGCATGTTTGCATAATTTTAATTTAATGTATCTTGTGATATGTAACTAGGTTTAGGACTGTACTTTTTTTATGTAGTACTAGGATGAAAGATTCAAAACCTAAAATGTTTTTTGATTGACAGGCTTGATTCCATCAGAAGCATGAAATATTTGTAGTGGATATTACCTTTGTTGAGTTTCTGGTAAAAGGGTTTTTTTTTGGTCTTCCATTACTCTGCTGCTTCCCTTCCTGAACCCTAGCTGTTTAGACCATCGTGTGCCAAATTCATTGTTGTCATACTTGCTTCCAAGCTGTTGTACTGGTGAGCATTATGGTTCCCACTGATTGATCGATAATAGAGCTGTTCCATAATCCAACTAATAATGAAGTTTCCTAAAGTAATCAACTCAAAGTAGA
Organism: Staurois parvus; assembly: GCF_062004578.1. Taxonomy (NCBI): domain Eukaryota; kingdom Metazoa; phylum Chordata; class Amphibia; order Anura; family Ranidae; genus Staurois; species Staurois parvus. Next base: position 3,537,668 of record NW_028317901.1, on the reverse strand, counting down.
AGGCATACAATGACCTTGTTTACATAAGGCCTCAAAACAGAGCACATGACAGTCATTCTTCATGCCTTCTCAACTCTCCCGTACCCTGGAGCTAGAAAATATATAAACCAGAGTGGTTGTGTAAACCCAAGCCTGTGGTGCTTTTACGTGTTCCATCCAACCAGGACCCTCTGTGATGGAACAAATCTGGTGAAAGAAACAAGTATTTCAATTCTTGGACTCAAGCAAAATGTGATCAATTCCCCCCCCCCCCCCCCAAGCAATGTGGTTACATATGTGCTTTGCTCACATGGACTGTAGTATACGATTGTGTTGACAGTTGGTCTGTCTTATAGATCTCTTCCCAGAAGGCACCATGTTTGGTTCATCATTGGGCAACTGAGATGTTTAGTACTCACACACAGTTGGATCATGTGACCAATAGATGTGTGGGCCTATGGAGAGAGATGGGACATTTTCTCTCCAGAGATCTCTGATGGTGGTTTATCAGGAGGAATAAAACTAACATTTGACTATTTTTCTAAATGGACTAATAGCTGTTCTCACCCATATTCCAACCCATGGAATACTGGGCCAGTGGTGACTGTAGCGATCTAAAAACATTATACTATTCAATCCAGCCTGATTTGGAGGCTGTCATGTTCATGTCTATGGGCACCGTAGGGAACTCCAATCCCCCTAGACAAAAAAAGCAGATGTTGCTCTCATACAGATTTAAAAATATAAGGCTTGTTTGGATCTCGCATTATAGTTTGACTTACTAAAGGAATGTTTGCATAGCTCTGTCAAGCTGGGAACTTTCTGCTCCTTTTTAAAATTTAGTGGTTTTTTTTCCCTTCTGAAAGGGACTTTGTGGTGATAGTTGATAATACATTGGATAAAATGGTTTTACATGTACAAAATCATGTTAAGAAGTCAACTACTCTTTGACCGCCTGTTCAAATGTACTGGAATCTGGTGTACATTCCAATTCAAAATCAAATTGTGTAATTTATATCCTACTTTCCCATAGAGTACCCTTTTAGCCCACCATTTAATGGATTTCACTTTTAATACAATTGATATATTTTATGCTGACTTCAAAAGATTTTATTGACAGGATTGGCAGTAGGTGGACAATATTTTTTACCTGATTTTGTACAAATAAAAAATATCTTATCAAATGTATGTTATGATCACCAAGGAAGTCTGTTATGAAGGGGGAATTCTTTTGTTTATGACAAAATGGTACCCGTAGAACTTATTGGCTGGTTCAACTGAACATATCTTATGAGATTTTAATAAGTACATTGCTTTTACATGAGACTTAATAGTAATGCCCTTTATAGTTTTCCACCATACTGCAATTTTTTCTTTCTCTTACATTCATTTTGTATTTGCGCAGATTTTTTTTCTAGTATCTGTTCATTAAAAACTCATTACAAAGGAAAGTATAGGTGTACATTTTTCTATGTATGTGTGTGTTGTAATTGTACTTATTTACTACATCCATTATGTATTATAAAGTATAATACATACAGTTATAGAGTATGGACAGCACAGTGGCTAAGTGGTTAGCACTTCCACCTAGCAGCACTGGATTCATCAGTTCAAATTCCAACAAAGGCACTACTTGCATGCAGTTGGCATGTTCTCCCTGTGCCTGCATGGGTTTCCTCCGGATACTCCAGTTTCCTCCCACACTCCAAAGACATGCTGGTAGGTTAATTGGTTCCTATTTGACTTGGCCCTAGTATGTGTATGTATGAATGTGAGTTAGGGACCTTAGATTGTAAGCTCCTAGAGTACAGGGATTGATGTGGATGTACAATATATATGCAAAGCTGCGTAAACTGACCTTGCTATGTAAGTTCCTGCAATAAATAAATCCCCGTTCTTTTCAAGTTCTAAGCAGAGCCTTATGTATTTTTTTTTTTGTCCAGTTCTCTCTGTAGAAGACTTCTGTAAAATAAAAGTGTATGGATTGGAGTATAGCATTACAAGTCCTTTAGGAAGTTAAATAATAAAGTTGTTGGAAAACTACACTGTTCCTTTTTCTTTATTGGGCAGTACAAGATTATCCACAGCTTGGTACGATCGATGGAAGATTGTGACAGTGCTGCTGAGTGATTCATTGTGAGTTGAGATGCAGGAGGGGGAGGCTAAGGATACATTGCCTGCAGGCTCTTAATGAACAGAACATTGATCTCTGACAAGATGTGTTGGTGTCACTAATTGTATTGTATGGGCTGTGCAAGGTGAAGGGTTACGGCAGCAAGTGACTGAAGACTGCACATTCACACCCAGTACTTCCCCTCTATCTACAGCTGTCACTGACTTCTTCTTTTTCATCCTTCTTTCCCTGTTGTTACCTTCTCTGTTATAGTTTTTTTATTTCCATTCTTCACAGCTTCCTGTTCCCTCTCCTGTTTGTTTTCCAGATTCTTTGTGTAGTTCCACTGGGAAATAGAATATAGCTAATGCAATACAGGGAATACTACATAAAACATAAAAACTGCAGCGCTGAATGAGCGGGCAGTCTAATTGGACGCATGGGAAGGCATTAAGTTCATGTATTGTATTCTAAACAGGCAAATACCTATCAAGCATATTAACAAATGGATGAGAATGTGCTACAGCTATGCATGATGGCTATTAAAAGGGTTGGCGCTGCATGCTTAGAAAACAGAACTTTTATACAAACCCACCTACAGCTATAATGGAGATTCATTTAAGAGTTTTAAGATTGCATTTTTAATTAGGAATAAAGTGTAGTGTAAAATTGGTTTGTAAATTCTAAATCATGCACACTGTTTTTTTTAATGGCTCTATCATGGATATAGACCTTGGCTATAGTGGCAGAATTAACTTTATTTTCAGGCTTTTTTCCTTTTTTTTTTTTCTACCTAATAATCCTGCAAATAGCACATTTCCTGTCCCTAAGTGGCCATGTTCACTTCTCAACTGTATCTATGGAGCGAGCCATGGTTGTCACTCTGAAATTCATATATGTCTGACGTCGTCTCTACTACAAAGTGGATTGATTGCACAATATGAATAGGGCTGTTTGTGCTTTCTTTTCCATTTACACTAAGTGACGAGGACTCTAAATTTCTGCCAAGATTAACAGGTATTTTCTGTACCTGCCAAAAATGTTCTTGGCCTAAAAATGTAAGAACTGGTAATTTGCAATATTTTTTACTTTTTTTTTCGAGTTTAAATATACTTTAAAGAGTTTCAAGCTAGCGCTAGAAACAAGATTTATTAGACACCGCTCAAAGGAAAGTGTAGTGGTTTGTACATTTTTTTTTTCTTTTTTTGATCGGGAGTAGTTAAAGATTAGAACTAATAACGCAAAAATAAAAAACCGAGATGCCCTTAGCTATATATTGGATGAATGGAAAACAAGGGGATCCAACAAAGTAACCCCTAATACTACAAAGTACTCATGGCCGACTCACATGTGCATCACACTGTCGTGTCCTCGGAACCAATTCATGCATAAGAAAAGAAAGGGGGACCAAGAGACGGAGATCCCTTAGGTCAAGGGGTCCCAATGAGGACAAACTTTCATGAAAAAACAAAAATGTGACCATTTATTGCAGAATAAGTTAGCAAACATGAAAATCATACAAAATGAGAGCTCACCACCACCAACAGAGAAAAATGAAGGAATTTGAAGCATTTTGTATGATTTTCATGTTTGCTAACTTATTCTGCAATAAATGGTCGAATGTTTGTTTTTTCATGAAAAACCGCAGTTTGTCCTCATTGGGACCCCTTGACCTAAGGGATCTCTTTCTCTTGGTCATCCTTTCCTTTCTTTTCTTATGTTAAAGGTTAGTACACCTTTTCAGGCAGAATTTCATTTTTCTTAATAAATAGAAACATATTCTAATGTCTTTTTTGCCCAACTTATCCCAATGTGGTTATATCTTACATAGTCTGTGGCAGTGTCATAAAATAGTGCCACACATATATCTCTATAACCTATATGAATTAAAGCATCCAAACCATGTGATTATGCAACAATAGTGAATACACTGAATACAACTTAAAAAGTCCATAATGTGTGCTTGATCCGTGCGTGATCCGTTTATAATTTGTTCCCAAACAGGTGCTCTTTATTGCTTATATCCACATATATTCCTATAGGTGTTCCTCCACCAGAGACATACATATATACTCTCACCTCCTTTTATGACCCAAATTGCATAGGTCAAATACCGCCTTTCCCTTTTAACCCAGGTAGGTAAACTGCATAGATGACTCCACTTTCCTCCTCACTCTGCTGCAAACGGTCCCGTCTCATCTTTATCCCACAAATCCTCCGCATATGTAAACTGAGAAACTTGCCATAGTGTAGTATATAAATATAGCCTGATTTTATGAAAAAAACAAAACAAAGTACACTCACATTTAAAAGTGTCCTGCTGGGACACCACAGTAAAAAACCTTGTTATGTATTTTCAATGTGTTCAGGAATTTCCAAGATGGTGGCTCGTAAACTTCCTGTTTAGCAGCTTAACGTCATTGGCCTACTCCTTTTGCTTTAGCTTTGAATCTGCACCTCTCTGCTCAAAATGTTTAAAAATGCATTTTGAGCCTATTACTACTTGTGTCATCATGTGACCATCCAGAAAACTTCATATCCTATCATTTACTGCATCACAGAATAGGCATGTTTTACCACTCTGGACCCCACCTCGCTCATTATTATTATACCATCTTTATTTCTTCCCACTTTACTACTTTTTCTTTAAGATGGCTGTGCACAGTACAATCTATTATTATTATTATTATTATTATTATGCAGGATTTATCCAAAGACATGCTGGTAGGTTAATTGGCTCCTGTCTAAATTGGCCCTAGTATGTGTATGTATGAATGTAAGTTAGGGACCTTTAGATTGTACGCCCCTTGAGGGTTAGGGACTGATGTGTATGTACAATATATATGTAAAGCGCTGTGTAAATTGATGGCGCTATATAAGTACTTGAAATAAATAAATAATATATAGCGCCAACAGTTTGCGCATCGCTTTACAATATAAAGGGAGACATTGCAATACATTTCAGTACAGAAGGAATACAAGGGCCCTGCCCGTGGAACTTACAATCTGTTAGATCTAGTATGAGCTATGTAGTGCAAGAGCCTATTTGATTTGATACAAACTAAATGGATTGTTCAGGTGGTTCTCCTATTACATAGTTTTGGTAAATCTCAAGGAAATTGCACACAAAGGAGATTGTACAATCAGATTGCATAGTTTATGGCCAGCTTTATACAAGTACATATGAGAGAGTGCATTTTAAAATGGATACCAAAATCCAGGAATATACATACATTTTTTTGCAAGTTCTATGATGTCATGTAGTGATTTTCTGCACATTTTGTATCTATGTACTGTCTCACCTTGATTGACTGTTTTGTACATTGTTGTTGCAGGTCTCCCCCGATTTTCCAGCCAGCCTGAAGCCTCTTCTGTGTACATTGGGGATAGTTTTGTATTAAGCTGTGATGTAAGCCCAGAACTGGTGTCATTTGTTCACTGGGAGCAGGACAGGTCTTTACGAGACCTGGATGACAGGGCTTCATTGCTGTCTAATGGCAGCTTGGTTATCAGCAACGCCAATGAGAGTGATGCTGGTCTGTATCGGTGTGGAGTAGGCAGTGGAGCATCCCTCAAATACAGTGAAGAGGCTGAGATTAAAGTACTGCAAGGTAAAATCTTTGTTCAAGCGACCTTCACAAATGTTCAAATGTACTTTTTCGTCTGTGACACAGGTGTTTCACGGTTGTTTGCCAATTTCAGGAAATGTTTAACTAAAGCAGATTACCTTTTTGCCATCTGCTTTTACTTGGTTCAGTTAAAAAGAAAAAAAAATCCCTGGCATTCCACCTTTTATACATTGAATTTCCATTTTTTCTTTTCAATTGTCCATGCAAATATTGTATTTTTTTTCACGCATTGTCTATTTGTGTGGGGAATTGAGGGTAGACCTTGATTTAGACATGCCCTTGAACCCCATACACTGACTGCCACCAGAGATTTGGTGTCTGAAAATGCTTGATACCATTTGGAGATCAGAAAAAAATCAAATGGAATTTGGGAGGTGTTCTGGAAAAAAGGTGGAGAATCTGACTTGCTTACCCAAAATGCACAGTTACTTTATAAAGATTTACAGATTACATCCCACATAAATGGCACTTCATGTTGGATACTCTCCATGATGTTAAGTGTCCCACTTCCTTACTGTAGAACTCGGGAAAAAATGTATTTTTTATTATTATAATACAGGCTTTATATAGCGCCAGCAGTTTACACAGCGCTTTACAACATAAGGGCAGACAGTACAATTACAATACAAATAATACAGGAGGATTCAGAGGGCCCTGCTCGTTAGAGCTTAAAATCATGCATGTGCTTGTTGCTGATTTCCTACCTTCACTGAATGTCATCCACCTTCTGGTTCATTCAGTAGTTGCGCTGAAATAGCCTATTTATTTTAAAATTGGACCATTAAGGAGTGCGGACGGTGGGAGCGAATGCAGCTCTAATCACTCCGCACATTCCGGGCGCATTAGGGGGGTTAAACAGTGCTCCTCCCCGCTACCTACAAGGCCTACTTGCGGAGGAGGTGGGGGACCTCCGATGCCCACCCGACCGGCTGGGAGATCTACGGGTAGCTCCTGTGCTGCCGCAGTGAAGAAGGGAGGGGGGCGGTAAGATGGCGGCCGGCTCCCAAAGCTCTTCAGCTGCAGAGATAAAACCGCTTCCAACACAGCAGGCCCAGCTCTACTCCTCCAGTCCTGTGGTGCATAATGACGGCTCTCCTGGCTCCCAGGTTCACGTGAGTGTTCCCTCTGGGTCTCCCTCTAGCCCCACCAGGTCTCCTCCTCAGGCTGTGGCCCTGTCACCAGATCATGATTCTCTGGCTTCTTCCATGCTAGACAGGGAAATGGTTGACATATTCAATAGCCAAATCAGCGGACAGGATTCAACTCCTGAAAGTCCTGTGGAATCTCCTGCTTATCCTTCCATGCCCCCACATTACTCAGGGGACTCCGTTCTTATTGCTCGTTTTGCTTATTTACGTCAGAGAGAATTGGAAAAAGCTACCACTAAATTAGCCTCTGATCTAAAGCAGGATTTCAGGGAGATCGGAAACCGCCTGGAGAACATTGAGAAAGCTGATGATACAGTTCAGAGTGTCCCAGAATTCCAACAAGATCACCGATCTCTAAGACCGCCTAGATGAAGCTTATGCCAAAATTGATGACCTTGAGAACCATGCCCGCCGGTACAATTTTCGTATTTAGCGGCCTACCAGAAACTGTCAAAGATATTGCTTCAGTTGCCCACTCCCGTATGATATCAACAGTGCCGTATGCTGACAAAATCCACACAGAGATGGACCGTATCCATAGAGCCTTGGTCCCTTTAAAACCAGGAGGGCCCCCCGGGATGTAATCGTTAAGCCCCTGTTCTTTAGAATCTAGGAGGCAGTGATGTGCTACGCCAGGGAACATCCACACTTGGAAATCGAGGGGCACAAACTTCATGTTTTTGAAGATTTCTCAAGCTACTATACAAAAACGGAGGGTGTTCAAACCTTTTGCTTTTAATTCAAAGGGACATTCATTATAGATGGAACTACCCACTTTGTTTGCAATTTGCTCATATAATGGCAAATCCTGCGCTTTTTCTACATTCTCCGAAGGAGAGAAAATTCTGCTGAATGTTGGGCCTTATTTCTCTCAGCCCATCCTCGCGGAGTCCTTTCAAAGCTGACTGCCCTCCTCCCCCACTCTCACCTCTGTGGTCTCCATCTCCCAGGAAGAAGAAATCTAATATTTTGCGCGGGTTCCCTAAGGACTCTGTTGGTTATCAGCTGTTCTTGTATTGGGCGGGGACCTCCTCTGTGGTCTGTTGTGGGACATTGCCCCCCCCCCCCCCCAATTACTGTTATGCAAATTATACTGTCAAGTCCCATTATTCTTTGTCCATGGGCTGAATTGTTTACATTCCAGGTTTTTTTAGCTTTTGGTGTTAGGAACCTTTAACCACTTGACCTCCAGAGGATTTACCCCCCTTAATGACCAGGCCTCTTTTTGCTACTCGGCGCTGCACTAATTCAACTGATAATTGCGCGTTCATGCAATGCTGCACCCAAATGAAATTTACGTCCTTTTTTTCACACAAATAGAGCTTTCTTTCAGTGGTATTTGATCACCTGTGCACTTTTTATTTTTCACGCTATAAACAAAAAAAGGTCAAACATTTTGAAGAAAAACAATATTTTTTACTTTCAGCTATAAAACATATATAGTAAACTCAAAGTTGGTTATAAATTTAGGCCAAAATGTATTCTGCTACATGTTTTTGGTAAAAAAAAAATCCCAATAAGTGTATATTGATTGCTTTGTGTGAAAGTTATAGCGTCTACAAACTATGGTATAGATACTGCAATTAACGCCATTTTTTTGCTATACTGCGCTGCGCTAGTTTAACGGACAATTGCGCGGTCATGCAAAATGGCACATAAATGAAATTTACATCCTTTTTTTTTCCGACAAATTTCGGGAGGTCATATCTCACAGGATCCTCAGAAGATCCTTCAGGAATTTAATAATTTTTATGCTACTGTTTACAGCCGGCCCTGGTCCGTTGAGCCTTCTCTGCTTCAGGACTTCTTGGGACCCTTGCAGCTTCCATCCCTTACTGAGGCCCACAGGGAACATATGGAACAATGTATAACTAGCCAGGAACTTGGTATAGTTCTTAAAATGCTAAAGTCACATAAGTCTCCGGGCCATGACGGTTTACCAAATGTCTATTATAAAACATTCTCTGAACAACTTCTTCCGCATTTGGCTCTTTACTTTAACTCCTTGAGGGAGGATGGTGTGATTTCTTTAGATGAAAACAAAGCATTGATTAGCGTTATCCCTAAGTCTAATAAGGACGCTACCGATCTCCTTAATTATCAACCTATTTCGCTAATTAGTTGCGACCTGAAAATCCTGACGAAATTCCTAGCCCTATGTCTTAATTCCTTTTTAGAGCAATATATCCACAAAGACCAATCAGGTTTCATACCTGGTCGCCAAATGCTGGATCAGATTCATAGGTCTATAGCTTTGATTTCCAAAGTCCTTTCTAATTGGGATGCCCCTCTTTCTCGGGAGTTGTTGCTGCTCTCTTTGGACCTTCATAAAGCCTTCGATAGCTTCACCGGGGACTATTTGTTCACTATTTTGCGAGCTTTTGGATTTGGTCCTGGATTCCTTACGCTACTATCACTATACAACACTCCCTTGGCTCAAGTGTCCATTAGAGGTTACAGATCACCCGTGTTCTCCATTCGACGTGGCACTCGACAAGGTTGTCCACTCTCCCCACTACTTTTTGCAATAGCCATATAACCCTTAGCTATGGCTATTCGCTCTCATTCTGGAATTCACAGGGTTAACTGCGGTCCTCAGGAACATAAATGCGCTTTATTTGCTGCTGATGTCCTTATGCATGTTACCTCCCCTCTGACCACCATACCTAATTTATTATCTCTTTTGCGCAGTTTCTCTGAACTTTCTGGGCTCTCTTTAAACTCTCAAAAAATGATAGCTCTTAATGTTTCGTTATCCTCCTCTATAGAAGGACAGCTTAAGACTATGTATGACTTCCAATGGGCCCACAGCTCATTGCCCTATTTGACTGCTTCAATTGCGTCCCTTTACCAAGCGAACTACCCCTCTCTTTTCAAACACCCTAAGGAGGATCTTCGCCGTTGGGCTGCTTACTCCATATCTTGGTTTGGTAGGATCAACTCTATTAAAATGACATTTTTGCCTCAACTATTGTACTTTGTTTAGAACCTTACCAATATCAATTCCGAGACGTGAGTTGCAACACTTACAGGCCAAGGTTCTTCGCTTTGTTTGGAATGATAGACCTCAGATGAACCAGAGGATATTATACTCTTTAAAATCACATGGTGAGATTGGCCTTCCTAATGTTCAAGCATATTACCAAGTCGTCCAAGTTGCGCAGCTGGCCTATACTACAGCTAAAGGGTCTACTTTCCCCGGAGTCCTTTAAATAAATATACTCTAACAATCAAGGTAGTACAAACTGAGTCAGATTTTTAAGGTTCATCTTATTTTAATTTCCTAAATTTGCCATTGATCCTATCTTTGCTTAATGAATTGATGTACAGGATTTCCTTTGAGATTGGAGAATAAAATGATGGGTGTTGCAAGTTTTTATGTCACATGGTAGTTGCGCTGTGGTTTTTAAAACTAATTTTTTTGGGGGCAAAATACACTTTAATGAGTTTTTTAGTGAGCACAAACACCAATAGAATTGCAAATGTTTTGGTAACACATAAAACAATGTTACACTATCTCCTCCATTGCCATACAAAAGCCTGGCGAGGTTTGTCAAGCTGTTTTTGGGCATATTGTAAAGGCTTCTTTCAAGCAATTCGAACGTGCAGCTAATTTTTGTTCAAGTATCATCGTACTGTACTTTTTCAAAACAACCACAGCATTGTTTTCCAGAGCCGCCTGTATTTCTTCTTAGGTTACCTGTGGGTTTTTCTTTGCATCCCGAATAATTCTTCTGGCAGTTGTGGCTGCAATCGTTCTTGGTCTACCTGTGGTTAGCTTGGTATCTAGAGATCCCCAAATTTTCCACTTCTTAAGTGATTCAACAGTACTGAGTGGCATATTAATTTTTATACCCTTTTCCATCTTTATAAAGTTCCATTATCTTGTTACACAAATCTTTTGACAGTTCTTTTCTGATCCCCATGGCTCAGTATCTAGCATGCTCAGTGCATCCAAGTAAGAGCTAACAAACTCATCGACTATTTATACACAGGCACTAATTGCAATTTAAAAAGCCACAGATGTGGGAAATTAACCTTTTAATTGCCATTTTAACCTGTGTGTCTGTACCAAGGCCAAACATTCCAGGTATGTAAACTTTTGATCAGGGCCATTTGGGTGATTTCTGTTATTTTAAAAAGGAGCCAAACCACTATGTGATAATGGCGTCATATGATCACTAGCCTTAAATAAAAGACACATTATTTTTTTTTTTTTGCACAATCTGTCATTTTTTTCAATATAAATGCCAAAATGTCACAATTTGTGCCTGAGTATGCAAACTTTTGAGCACAACTTTATGTACAGTGGTATTGAAGCAGTTAAGATGCTGGTGCCAATGTTTCAGCATAGGGAAAGTTTAACTCCTACATGGAGCATCTATTTGTATTTCTACTAGTGTCAGGATTACCATGTTGGCTCACCATGCACAACACAACTGAGTCTTTCACTTGTACATTACAGCAGAAACAATGTAATACATCACTTTTTAATTGAATGTTATGGCTGTTTAGTGGAGTCCATTCTGTTGTTGGCAGATCTTTGTAATTGCAAGGAATATTGGTAATGGAATTTACATTTTTGCCAACGCTGAAAACTTTTGCCAATGCCTAAACATTTTTGTTGAGCTGTTTTTCTTTCCTTTAGAAACCGGAGAGTATCGCTCCCTGGTATTTCTGCGCCAGCTTTTCTCTGTTACAAGCGTTGCAGGACAAACAGTACTTCTTTCCTGTGTGGTGTCTGGGTTCCCAACCCCCAATGTACGTTGGAGCCACAAACAGGAAGAAATTCTTCTTGACAGGTAATTAAATGTTTAGTAGGATTGTTCACAAGCATATGTACTTAATTTTAAAAATGTAGCTCTTCATTCACAAAACACTTGGAATTGAGCTACACTACTGCAATAAAAATCAACAGCAATAGGCAAGTGTCCCCAGTCAAAATAAATCTTTCAATCATCTGATCTTCATAAACTGAAAGTTGTTTGGTTCCTGGTAAACCAGCTGAAATTTGCTATGTGGGTGGCCATATCCGCTCCCACCCAACATCCTTCAATTAAAAAATCGAAGGAACCAAGCATAGCTTTGTTGGCTGAACAGCGGCTTCTTTAAGGGCTCATTCACACTTGACTCATTTCTAACTCTTGCAAAACGCCCCTATAGCGTTTGACGGGTGTTTTTGATATTCTGATGGGGCTTTAGATAGGCAGACTGAAAAGGGCATTTCTATCTGTTTCTCATGGAAAGTAGAGGGAGCATGTTACTAATAGACTCTTCAAATATATTATTAATATATATATATATATAGTGTGGAGATGGATTAAAACACCTGTCAGTATTTTATTGGCATCTCTTCCAATAGGCACACTAGTTCTGAGAGACCAGAGAGATTCCATCACTTCCTAGGGATTTTCTCTCACTTCCTAGTTTGGCTAATTAACAGAGAGTGAAGGAAAATCTCTCCAATTGAACACAGACGGCAAAAATACATTATACAGGGGTTATGGAGCCTGTGTTTGTATTGTTCAAATATGTCTGCCCCCTATACACAAACACTTAAAAACATGAATGCCTATTAACACTCACTGAGAAGATTTATAATAAACTGGTCACATGCATCCAAAATGTTTTTTTTCTGTTAAATGTCATAATTCCATTGTGCCCACTACAAGTGTTTACATAGACAGTTTCTTAACTTCATATCATGTTGAATTGATTTTTCTTATTATAAAAGCGGCGGTGTCCTTTTTAGAATCACAGTATTGCTTTGTGTTTGTACTATATAACTAGTATGTATGGTGTTGCCTCTTCAGTGATAACTCTAGAACCCTGTGGGGTGATATAAAGATTTATTGACATACAACTCCATTCTTTCCTGCCTTTTGGTGATCTAGGAAGGTCAGTACTGCTGAGATTTATTCTGTCCTGTTGCTGCTATTGTTCATTTCAATGCAAGCTTAGATGGTTTTGACTTTACCCTTCCATTGACTGTGTCTACTACTTGCAGCTCGGACAGATTGGCATTGTTGGCAGGAGGCAGCCTGCAGATCAGCAATGTGACAGAAGAGGATGCTGGGATCTATACATGTACAGCAGACAATGGAAATCAAACCATACAGGCCCAAGCTGAACTTCTTGTACAAGGTAAGGAAACATCATATGCAGAAATACAGCTCTGTAGGAGGTGGCAGTCCTAGCACTGCGTGTGCTCCAGGGCTTTTCATACTACTTCTAGAGGTACAAGTTCGGTTGTCGGTATGATGGTGACCTCAGTCTTCAATAAAATGCATTGTATTTATAATTCAGTTTGACATGCCTTTCATGCCTTGTTTTTTTTTTCTTACTATGAACCTCAGTGTGCTATGTTTCACTTTGAGGACTTCTTATGTTCAGTTTTATATAATTTTGCTTCATCAACTTTATTAAATCCAGTGAACTGAGGGCGTGTCATGGTACCATTCATTTCAACTATTTTTCCAACAGCTTATGTATGTTGAGCTATTCTGCTTAATGTATGGTAATGTATGTTGAGTTATTCCACTTTCATAGCACTAAAGGGTGTATGGATTATATTCAGAAGACACCATACTACATCCTTATTTGTGGACTTTAAACCTGAACTCTTGGCAGATATTACAAACCCTACTAAACCTAGTTATATATGCATTAAAAAAAAGCAGTTGTTATAACCTAGAACTAGGATGCAGTAAATCTGCATTTGTATTAATCCTATGCAAAGCAGTGGACTGGAAGAAGGGGGGACGGATCTGTGAGCTACTTCACTGCTTTGCCATCGCGATCGGTGAACAGTTGGTTGGAGGCTACTCTGACAATAAGCGTTGTCAAACGTCCTGTATATGCAGAAGCATAGTTTTCTGCAGCATTGGTATGTTAAGATATGAATGCCACCTAAGCAGTCAAGCTCACTTTAAGAGCTGGCCGAAAAATACAGGTTGTGATGAATAAATGATTGGAAATAGGGAAAAAGCATTGGCAATGATTAAAACTCCTGTGACACAAAAGTAAAGAGAGGATCCATTTGTAAAAAAAAAACAACTTTTGTTATAAATGTTTTTCTTTATGGGAACGCTTTCTAATGTAACTTTGATGCTGTTTTATTATAGTTTGCAAGATCTTCTGTATACTATAGCCCAGTAGTCTCCAAACGTGCAGCCCTTTGTGGGCCTTTATTCAGCCATTGTGGCACTTTTCCTCCCACTGATGCCATCATTGAGATACTATATTCATTCCACTTATACCATCAATGGGGGCACCATTTGTTTTTTTTTAAATCATTGACACCAATGATGGGGCACTGTTCCTTCCACTGAAACCAATGATAGGTACTGTTTCTTCCACTGACAACAATGGGGCACTACTCCTCCACCTAATACCAAAGATGGTTTTGTTTTTGTCCACTGATGCAAGGACATTTTTTACTCCCAACAGACCTGCCCCCTAAAGTTTGAAAGACAGTCAAATAGCCCTTTGTTTAGAAAGTTTGGAGACCCCTTCTATAGCATGTAGTGCACTGTTTCCCAACAGGGTTCTTGTTTTTGGGGGTTTTCTATTTTTTTTTTTTTTGTTTAAATTGTACTCATCCAGCAGTGTTTGGTGTTTTGTAGAAACATTTGGAAAATATGTGAAAATGTTTGTGTTAGTTGCTACACCCAGTTATTGTCCTACATGACGCTGGCACTGGGTTTCACTTTTATCTTCTGTTTATTATCTGGGAGAGGATGCAGTACTTCCCTCTGGGGGCATGTCCTATTTCCTTCTGGGTGATAACACAGGGTGTTTGACAGTAAACCAGGTCACTCCTTTCCCTCTCCGACTGAGTTTTTGCTGGTGACAAATGATCAGTATTTCCCTTCACCTGCTGTCATTAAATCATCATAACCTTTATCATCCTGTGCGAACATTCTCATTTCTGAAAGCTTTTTCCCAATATTGGAGAGCACTGGGCAATAATATATTCTGGTACAGACATACAAATTGCTACTTATTCAAGAAGGTTTTAAAAAAAAACTTAATTCATTTCTCTCTATACAGTGCCTCCTATTTTTAATGTTAAGCCATCTAATACTCATGCTCATGAATCTATGGACATTGTGTTTGAGTGTGAGGTGAGTGGAAAACCCACACCGGCTGTCAAATGGGTGAAGAATGGAGACATGGTTATTCCAAGCGATTACTTCAAAATAGTGGTGAGTTATGGATGTTTTAGAATTGCATGGTTGTACCTGTGCTATTGTTGTGGCTGTCACAAAAACCTTACATGGAACTGGAATCATTTGCTATAATATAAGCAAAAAATGTTCTTGGAGTTTAGTATAGCTAATTGAGCTGGCCATACATGGATCAAAATGTGTTTGGCAGGAGCCAGCCAAGTTTCAGTCCATCCTATGGCCATTCCTGTCCATGAGAAGTTGATCTATCGTTCAAGTTCGCATGAACATTCCTACTTGAAATTTTCCATTCGATCAGCAGCCAATTGGCAGCAGCACTGTATTCTCAAAGCGAGGGAATCCCACTGTCAGAATACAGTGACATAGCAGGGAGAATTTCTTTATCCACTTTGAATGTGTGGATGGGGGAATTGGGTCTGTGTTGTCTTTTTGTATTTTTTTTTTTAATTCAACCTGCTGACCCATGTATGGTCAGGTTTAGGCAGAAGTTTATTGCTTTCTTGTTGAAAGTGGAAAAACCTGATAAGTTTTTAGGCAAAATAATTCTGCTGTGAAGAACGTATTACTAAGCCCACAACAGTATGCATTAAAGCATGCTTGTTATACTGTGGAACCTAAGGGGTTAATCCTCTGCATTGTATAAAAACGCTGTTTGATCCTGTCTTCTCTGAAACTCCACTTCTTTCAGCATCCCCCCTCTTCTCTCCTGATAAGATATATTGTGTGGGGACACTCTGCACATGCTCAGTTTGGGGTGTATTGCTAGAGTTTTTTTTTTTTTCTTTCTTTCTTGGGAGAGTGCATGTGATCAGCACAGGGCCAGTCTGCACTGTCCAGACAGAGGGTCAGGGGTTCTTAATCCTCCTAGAGCAAAATGAAAACTCCGACAAGCTTTAAAGTGGAGTTCCACCCAAAAGTGGAAGCTCTGCTTGTTTGCCTCCCACGTCCGGGTCAGTTAACTGCGGTGAAGTGACCCGGAAGTTCGGCCCCCCCCTCCCTCCTGCAGTCTCCTGGGAACCTTCACAGGTCCCAGAAGACTGCCGAACCAATCGGGATGTGCAGTGGGCACCCGGCTTTAAAGCCGCCAGCTGTCACAGCCCAGTGCCCACATTGAGCTGCCGACACCATGGAGAGAAGAAGAGAAGGAATGGCGCGATTGAGCACATCACTGGACCTTGGGACAGGTAAGTGTGTGTTTATTAAAAGTCTGCAGCTACAGTTTTTATAGCTGCTGACTTTTAATCCGCACAAAAACGGCTGGAACTCCACTTTAACATGTGCTCTGCTGGACACTGATAGAAGTCTCAAGACTGCTCGAACAGCTGTTGAGAAAAAGTATTTAGTCGTTTATATTTAATAAAATGATTCCATGTTGTGTGTACTGTGTGAGACCAGATATAGTGAATGCAGGGTCATGGGTTTAGTAACACTGTAATTAAAATTTATAAGAAGATATTTCAGTATAAAATGTAGGGTATAATGTGAGTGGGAATTGAATTGGGTGTTCTTTGATTGCAAGGTGTACGGAAATGTGGCCCTAACCAATAACAGACTGTTAATCACAAATTAATTGTGTGAGGTCAGTGAAAGCTGTATGTGACTGGTGCTGTGGGTTTCTGAATATCAAGTTACTTTGAGAATCATTGCCTTAATCCTCATGTAGGATTCCCTAGGCCTCTATTGGTTTAGGTGTTTATACCTTTCTGCTGTTCCAGGATACTTGTTAGACAACAGTGTTTGTTAGTACTTCTGTTATACTCCAGGTTTATACTCCAAGTTGCCATGTTGCGTCATGACATATAGTGTATATTAGAAAGTTGTGTTTTTGTTTTTTTAAGATTTTTGCTCTTAAATTAGATACACTATAATGCCAACAGTATTGGGACACCCGCCTTTACACGCACATGAACTTTAATGGCATCCCAGTCTGTAGGGTTCAATATTGAGTTGGCCCACCCTTTGCAGCGACAACATCTTCAACTTTTCTGGGAAGGCTGTCCACAAGGTTTAGGAGTGTGTCTATGGGAATGTTTGACCATTCTTCCAGAAGTGCATTTGTGAGGTCAGGCGCTGTTGGATGAGAAGGCCTGGCCCACAGTCTCTGCTCCAATTCTTCCCAAAGATGTTGTATCAGGTTGTGGTCAGAACAGTCAAGTTCCTCCCCCCCCCCCCCCCCCCCAAACTCATTCATCATGTCTTTATGGACCTTGCTTTGTGCACAGTCACATTCAAAAAGGAAGAGGCCATCCCCAAACTGTTCCCACAAAGTTGGGAGCATGAAATTGTCCAAAATGCCTTGGTAAACTGATGGCTTAAGAGTCCCCATCACTGGAACTAAGGGGCCAAGCCCAACCCCATCCCCTGAATAACGACCCCCCACCATAATCCCCCCTCCACCAAACTTTACACTTGGTAAAATGCAGTCGGACAAGTACCATTCTCCTGTTAACCTCCAAATCTAGACATGTCCATCGGATTGACAGACAGAGAAGTGTGATTCATCACTCTGGTGAACACACCTCCACTGCGTTTTGCCACTACATCCGACTTTGCATTGTACTTGATGATGTAAGGCTTGGATGCGGCTACTAGGCCATGGAAAACCCATTCCATGCAGTTCTCTACGCACTGCTCTGCTAATCTGAAGTCCACGGGAAGTTTGGAGGTTTTTAGCTATTGACTCCACAAACACTTGGCGAATTCTGCGCACTGTGTGCTTCAGCATGCGCTGACCCCGCTCTGTCATTTTATGTGGCCTACCACTTTGTGGCTGAGTTGCGGCTGTTTCCAGTTACTTCCACTTTGTTATAATACCACTAACAGTTGACCGTGGAATATTTAGTAGGGAGAAAATTTCACGGATGAACTTATTGCACAGGTGGCAACCTATCACGGTACCACACTTAAATTCACTGAGCTCCTGAGAGCAACCCATTCTTTCACAAATGTTTGTAGAAGCAGTCTGCATGCCTAGGTGCTTGATTTTATACCCCTGTGGCCATGGTGGTGATTGGAACACCTAAATCCAATGATTTGGAGGGGTGTCCCAATACTTTTGGCAATATAGTGTATTTAGACACATTGTCTGCAGAGACTATGGGGTTGATTTATGGCAAATAGTGTGTGCACTACAAGTGCAGTTGCTCTAGATCTGAGAGGAAGCTCTATAATGAATGGTAACTGCTGATTTCTCTCATCCAATCATGTACAAGCAAAAATGCAGTTTTTATTTTCCTTGCATGTGTGTGCATTTAATTTTCAAAGTGAAGCCTTCGCTCATTTACTTAGCTCTGGAGCAAGTGCACTTGAAGTGCATTTGCAGTGCGCAGTGTATCTGCCTTTAGTAATAAACCAGTGATAAGCTGCATTTAGTACACCATGCTGATTTTTTTTTTATCTGAAGTAGTAAAACCGTAATGTCTTAAGCCAGCCATACATAGATCAAAATTCGGCCAGTCCCTGCTTTTATGGCCAGATGTCAATCCATATTTGTGAAGATTGTACCCAAGTCGAACGCTTTGACTTGGGTACAGCCAGCCTGTCGGATCTTTTTACATGCGATTACTGCCAGCTAATATATCTGCATGCAGTAATCATTGTGCTCTGCTGGTTGGGATGGCTCCCTGCACCCCCCCATGCCAGCAGAACCCAGTAGCTCTGCAGGAGGTATTCCCCTAACAATACTGACTTTGATGGGAATTTTATTTCCTTCCACCAATGGAAGAAGAAAAGAAAATCGTATCATCTGTGGGCTCCCTTAGAAATTGTATTATCTAACAGTAGTTATTTAAGCCAGGCCATAGATGGATCGAATCTCGACTGGTTCAGCAAGGACTGGCTGAAATTCGATCCATTTATGGGCAGGCTGATTATACTGAAGTTGATGCATCAATCAACTTAAGTACAAGCGGCCTGTCGAATTTCTTTTATGCGATCACTGCTGGTGGCGATGGCTGCCAACAGTAATTACTGTGTTCTGCAGGCAAGGAAGGCTCCCAGCTGGTAGAACACAATAGCGCTGCAGGAGCACTGCACAGTCAGTGCTGATGTCAGAATCAAGCAATTACATAATCTATAAGCGGCTTTAGTCACCAGATCATATGCTGCTCTGGCTTCTGAATGACCTTTCTAACAATTATGATAAAATAGTCAAAGTTGCATGGGTAAATGTGCATGCTTAAGCCTTAGAGAGAGAGAGGGTTAAAGATACCCTTGGCATCTGCCTTTCTTGAAGGAGGAGAACTAAATAAATGGCCTGGAAAAACACAATCTAATCCATAGACTCTTGACCTTAAGCTCAGGCAGGGCATGTCTGGTATGGTCAGATATAGGCTATGGGCATACAGATTTCCTGTTCAGACTAACTGGCCAGATTAGGCAGATAATCTCTCTTCAGTCACCTTTTAGAGAGCTGTCAGGCCTGCCTGCATTTGTTTTAAAATGTTTTTCCTTCAGGATGATCATGATCTGCAAGTTCTTGGACTGGTACGCTCAGATGAGGGGTTTTATCAGTGTATTGCTGAGAACGAAGTGGGAAATGTTCAGGCAGCAGCTCAGCTCATTATTTTAGAGCCTGGTAAGTGTTGACTGTTAAGCATCCTTCAATGTTTGGAGCTGCCATGCATCTAGACCCTCCTGATCTGAGAACCCCTGCATTTCATTCTTCCCACATTTCTACCAGTAATGAATCAGGCCGTGCTGGTGGCATATATTTGCTTTGTTGACTTGATGAATATTGACTCCATTATCTCATCGTGTCTTTGACCTTTATTGTTTTATGATTGCCTGGCCGTCCCACCTGTGGAGAAGTACTCCATGACCTGCTCCTAGTTTTGCTGACCCCTTTTACCTTAGTTTTCTGATCCACCTTTCCACTGCCCCCTGTTCAGCATCCTCTTCTCTGTGCGTCATATGTCCTGCTGATTTCTGGGTCATGGAAAAATTCTGTGACATTGGGGTTATCATCCTACATTGAAGTATATCTGGCTGTGACTAAAGTTCAAAGACACACAAAATGGCAAAATAACGTTCTCATTTTAACTGGTGGAATTAATTTTACATTTTAGTACATGTTGCACAATTATTCCTTTTGTAGTGCACTCCCATGTTCAATTTTATTTTTTACATATAATTTTATAGCCTGTGCATGGAATTTTTTGTTCTAATGATGCAGTCTTCCCTTTTCCAAAATAAATTTATAAGCATAATTTGGATTTTTTTTTTTAACAAGTTATTGTTCTTTTGTGTTTGTTATACTCCTCATATATGGATAGTGATATCTGAAATTATAATTTTTTTATTTATTTTTTTTGCTACTAACAAGTATATTTTATTTAAGGTTATACAAATTGGTCTAATTTAAATAAAATGAGGAATGTCTTTTTTTTTTTTTTTTAATTTTTTTTATAGCTTGTGCTCAGAAAAGTAGCACTTCAATATTAGGCTGACTGATGGTTATTAGTGGCTATATGGTAATGTCTGTAAGGCTACAATTCACTCTTATTGGTATTATATAAAGTATGCAAAGGTGGAAGACTGTAACATTTTAAAGTTTACAAGTGAGTACATTGACCCATTAACAGCCAAGGAATGTGCAGTGTGCTTTGCCACCCTGATACCTTGGTCAGTCATTGGGAATAGTTTTGTGTTTTGCATGTTTGTGGGCAACACAACCAACAGTAGTGACACTTTGTAAGTTGATTAAAAGTCAAGATTTAATGAATCCGCAACCACTGGAATTTGATGACTTCTTATCACTTATAGTGTCTTTCTTGTTGGCAGGCTGCCCATGTCTGCATGGAGGCTGTGCCTGGTTTGTTTTGTTTATTTTCTGTTCTTGTTTTTCGCTTTTCGTGTCTGTGTGCCTGTGCTTGTCCTCCTCTCCCTCCTCCCATTTACCTTTGTCAAGGTGTTACCGTCCCAACCTCTCCTGCCCCCTCACTGACCCGTGCCACTGCTCACCATGTAGCTGCCACACCGGGAGGCCCCCTTCCATCATCCCCGCGGGATGTCGTGGCCTCTTTGGTGTCCACGCGATTCATCAAGCTGACATGGCGTGTACCCGCGGATGCTCATGGAGAAAACCTTACTTACCAAGTCTATTACAGCAAGGAGGGAATGAACAGGTGAGGTTTGTCTTATTAAAATGCTATAATGGATTATTTTACTTTGTTCTGCATATGGTAGATCAAGGCAGAGATTCCTCAGTGCCCAACACTAAAGTAATCCTTAGACTAACAGTAGTATAGTTTTTTTGTGCAGTAATTATTTACATTCTACATACCCTTCTACCTTATACCAAATTGTCACCTCGTGTTTTCCTATAGTTGTTTTTGTCCATTCAGTTTCCATAATGTGTTCCTAATGTGTTCCTATCGAACACAGCAGTTAAAGATCCACCTCTCACACCACCTACAAAAAAAAAAAGATCAAAAAGGGGTTTGAATCTTTTTAATTGCTATCAGTGATTTCCTCTCACTGACACTAATCCCACCCAATCTATCCAGAACTCAAATGAAAAACAGTTCTATATTAACACTGATTTTATAGCAGCAGAACAAGTTTCTTAAAATTTAGGTGATATACAGTCCCTAAAACATGCTGCAGCTGTAAATGTTTTAAGCTTATCCAATACCTGGCAGCAGGGATTTCTCTATCCACAATTTACTTAAAAAAAAAAAAAAAAAAGTAAAATTGTCAAATATAAAAAATAGCATATGTATATGATTGGTTCATTTATCCATGTATCGATTATTTAAATAATGCAGAGAGCGTGTGGAGAACACCAGCCGCCCAGGAGAGTTGCAGGTCACCATTCAGAACCTACTGCCAGAAACAGTCTATTACTTTCGTGTTGTGGCTCAAAACAACCATGGAACTGGAGAAAGTTCTCCTCCTCTCAAGGTGGAGACACAACCTGAGGGTAAGATATGCATACACATAGATATGCTTGCAGTCCTTAAGGCTGTTTCTCAGCTATACATACTACATGACTATGGGTGGCCATAGAAAGTGTGTGTGTGTTTTTTAATCAGCCAGAGATTTTTAATTAAATCAGAACTATCATTGCTTCTCTCAGACAAGGGGCGTTTATGGCATCAGTAGACACACAATTTCTCCCGCAACACACTTCAGAAATTTCTCTACTCTTACTCTTGGACCTCTCCGCTGCCTTTGACAGAGTTGACCACCCCTCCTCCTCAAAAAACTCTATTTACTTGGTCTCTGTGATGTACTCTCCATTGGTTTGAATCTTGCCTATCTCACCGCACCTTCAATGTCACAACTCTACTTCCTCCTCTCTTACTCCGCTTACTGTCGGGGTCACCCAAGGTTCTGTCCTTGGACCTCTCTTATTCTTGATCTACACTTCTTCCTTGGGTCAGGTGATAGCTTCCTCTGGTTTCCAATTCCATTTTTATGCTGATGACACACAAATCTATCTCTCTACTCCTCAGCTCAACCCATCAGTTTCCTCACGTATCACCGATTTACTAACAGACACATCAGGCTGGATGTCACACTACTTCCTAAAACTCAGTCTATCCAAAACTGAGCTCATAATGTTTCCTCTCCCACGTGCCTCTTCCCCTGATTTCTTGGTCAGGATCAATAGCACCACTATCAACCCATCCCTGCATGCCAGGGTGCTAGGGGTAACCCTGGATTCTGAACTATCCTTTCAGGCCCACATCCAATCCCTGTCCAAATCATGCTGTCTCAACCTCCGCAACATCTCCAGAATACACCCCTTTTTAACCAATGATACCACAAAGCTCCTAATTCACTCCCTGGTTATTTCTCGCCTCGACTACTGCAACTCCCTCCTTATGGGCTTACCTTTACATAGGCTATCCCCCCTCCAGTCCATCATGAATACGGCTGCCAGGCTCATCCACCTAACCAACCATTCAGTGTCTGCTACCCCTCTCTGCCAATCCCTCCACTGGCTTCCACTCGCCCAAGGAATAAAATTATAAATACCAACAACTTACAAAGCCATTCACAACTCTGGCCCCAGCTACATCACGAACCTGATCTCAAAATATCAACCAAACCACTCTCTTCAATCCTCCCAAGACCTTCTGCTCTCTAGTTCCCTTGTCACCTCCTCCCATGCTCGTCTCCAGGACTTCTCCCAAGCTTCTCCCATCCTATGGAACTTCCTACACCAGTCTGTCCGGCTATCTCCTAATCTATCCACCTTTAGGCGATCCCTGAAAACCTTTTTTCTTTAAAAAACTCTATCCTGCTTCTACCTAGTAAACTGCCATTTATTTCCGCCATCAGCTCATACCCCCACAGCTGTTACCTTTTGTATCACTCAACCCTTCCTCCTAGATTGTAAGCTCTAACCAGCATTGCCCTCTGTTTCCTCTTGTACCAAATTGTATTGTAACTGTAATGTCTACTGTTGACGCTATTTAAATCCTTTATAATAATAATACAAGGTGCCTATCTACACATCCACATCTTACCCTCACATCAACACTTTTCTGCATTTTGCTGTGGGAGATCAATGCTTCCAGTTTGTATCACTACCTTTTGGGTTCTCCTTCGCACCCTAAGTGTTCATAAAGAGGCTTGCTCCATTTCAATGCATTCGTGTTACAGGGTACCTGGACAATCTGTTGCTGAAGGACTTCTTAGTCACAGCATTGTTAGCTAATGTTCATAGGACTATTCATTTACTTTGAATG
Organism: Staurois parvus; assembly: GCF_062004578.1. Taxonomy (NCBI): domain Eukaryota; kingdom Metazoa; phylum Chordata; class Amphibia; order Anura; family Ranidae; genus Staurois; species Staurois parvus. The sequence goes on along the minus strand of NW_028317901.1, from coordinate 3,513,911 downwards.
TTCAGATGGATAATCAGCTTTCTGAAGTATGCCATCCAACTATTGCACTCGTCCAACTCTTGCACTAACTGGAATACCTGGGTCTAATTGTACTCACAATCCAAGTCAGAATTTTCTTTGCTCCAGAAAAGATTCTCTCAATCTCCCATATGTAGACCCCCTATATTCACTTTGCAAGTGGCCTTTGAACTTGCTATAGTCTCTCTTAATGGTTGCTGAAGGTTTCATAGATACCGTATTTGTATCTGCCTGCTGTCCATGGTTAAAATGAATTTGTTTTCTGCGTGTTATTTATTTATTTTTCTTAAGCAAGACATTAAGCCTGGGTTCTCGTGCGGGGTGGCATATCGCATGTGATTAGCACAGGCACCACACCACATTCCTGTGCAAATCCTGTGCAGTGCGATTAGAGCCATGCATTTTGTATAGCTCAAATCACACCGCATCTGCACCGAAAAGGTGAAGGACCCTTTTTTTTGGTCCATGCTAGAATCTGATTGCATGGGTATTCACACCTATGTATTCTGATTCTGCAAATCACACTGTTTTTTGTGGACCGATTTCGGAGTGTTAACATACATACGGTTCACATGAACGGGGTGCGATTGTGGTGTGGAATTTACGCAGAAACTGCTGCAAATTCCGCACTACTTCAGTGTGAACCCAGGCTGCGTAATGTAAATCTTATTAAATTGTGTTAATGTTTTAAAAGCCTTGTTTCTAATATGTCTCCAATGTCTTGTGATTACATACTTGAAGGTGACCAGCCATATTTGCTCATTACACATGCAGGCTCCTCTTCTTGTTGATCCAATTATTCTACTGTGGTTTTGCTGTCAAGGTCTGTCAGAATGAAAACCATATATTCTCTGTAGTCTCGAACGATATGAAATACCACCATACACCTGCTGAAAAGCTGTAGATACAGTTTTAAGAAATAATGAATTGAGGACAGATATGTATTACAAACTGACAGGTATTCTTTTGTCAAGTTGTTTCTAGAGCTGTTTTTGGATGCTTGCCAAAGAGCCAGTGTGTTAGGTCTAGGTATATTACATCTTTATACATTGTATTACGAACAGGCAGAAGGTTTGTAGACTGAAAAGGGAAGTGTGGGATTTTAAAATAACAAACATCCATACCTGGTGCTGCCTTTGTCCCCTGCCATCTCTAAGACTGAAAACTAAGCGATCAAAAACTGCTGATCTCTTGGTTCTCTTCGGTCAGCGTTGACTGTAAGTCACTGCACTCTGTTCTGTGAAGGGGCAGGAGCGGTTGGCTCCGGCTCTCAGCGGCGCTCTGAAAGGCTGAATTATCTCCTGCTCAGGCAATCTGGGTGGATCCTGACATTAAAGTGTTAGTAAACATTTTAATACTTTTACCTGCAGGTAAGCTTATAATAAAGCTTACCTGTAGGTAAAGTGAATATTTCCTAAATGTGCACAGTTTAGGAGATATTGGCTCTTTTTGAGAGCTGGTGTATGCGCTCTGAAGCAACGGCATACCATCATTAATTTAACATTAACACCCGAACCAGACTGCATGAATGCAATTGTAATGTGGTGTGGCAAACGCTGTGAATCACATTAGTGTGAACCCATTCTGAAAGTAAAGGAAGATGCAGTCACAGGCACATTTTTGGTTTCAGAAGTTGAAATTTTTTTTATTAGAGGTTAAGGCATGACCAGGGTAATGATATTCTGATTAAAGCTATGTTACCTATTAAGGGTCCAGCTGCGAACTATGATCATGTGCCCTTGTACATGTGTATATTGATAAGACATCTTGGAAGGTTTGAACACCTTTGATTTAACATGGGTGTTATAGCTTTATATCTTCCAGACACCCCAGAAATCCAGAATGGGCTCACATAAACAAGAGCATGGACTCCTTGCTCTTGCAAGGGGCGGCACTTTTGAGTGTTGACATAAAATAAAACATTAATAGTTGTTGTTTGAACATGTGTATGTTGATGAATGGCATTTAATCCCACTACTCTGCAGCTGCAAATCTGAATATTCTGGACTTGTGAACAGAATACACTTAATCCAATGTGTTTAAATGATGAGTTCAGCTTTAAGGCGGTGTTCACACCTATACATTAACAACTCATGTCAACACACATTGAAGGTTGACATTTATGTTTAGTTGTATGAACACTTTTATTCACTGACATGCCGGGCTATGCACATTAATGCATATGTGTGAATCAAACCTTAAAGTGATTCTAAGGTTTAGTTGTTTTTACCTTTAATGCATGCCCTGTATTAAGATAAAAAAAACTTCCCCCTTTTGCTGCTGTCAGTCAAATCCTATGAAAAAGGAGTAGGGGGCATGGCTGAGCTGTACTGTGTCTATTGGCACGCACAGCCCAGCTTGGGAGTGCACATGCACAGAAACTCCCATAGCACATGGCTTGCTATGGGGGCACTCATAAGGAGGAGTGAAGCGAGCTGCTGGGGGGCTGCCAAAGAAGGGTTAAGGGTCTGGCTCTGTGCAGTATTGTTTCACAGAGCAGGTAAGTATAACCTCCTTTTTTATTTTAGTTTTTTTTAAAAAAGGCCTTTAGAACCACTTTAAAGGTTTTTGTAGATATGGATATGTGTTTACACAAAAGATGGGATACCCCTGTATGGTTGACTTGCGCTTGTGCACTGATTTTTGCTAGTAAAGTATGAAAGTAAAGGAAAATTATAGATTTATATGGGCTTTCTCTCTTAGTCTAAGAAAAATATTAAATTGGTAGTGTGAAACATTTGTGCCGTGTCTGTGTGATTATTCTGTATATTAGACGTGTTACAGAATCATAATTTTACATTATATTGGATGGTTTTTTTGGTTAATTGAGAGTATCCATAAAATTTAAGTATGATTGCTCTCAATTTAGGAATCTGTCTTCTAATCTTGACCTTGACATAAGAATTGACTACTACATTAGAGTAGTATTGAGTTTGAAAGTAATACATCGTCCAATGTATGAAGCTGTGACTGTTATCTGCATTTTATTTTTTTTAAACTTTACAGTTCAGGTTCCAGGTCCTGCACCAAATCTAAGAGCCACATCCTCCTCTCCAACTTCTGTCAGTGTCAGCTGGGAAACACCACTGTCAGGGAATGGGGAAATACAAAACTACAAACTCTATTACATGGAGAAAGGGGCAGGAAATGAACAGGTCAGTAAAAAACATAATGGGACATTTTTTAATATGTTTAAGGGCTCGTTCACACTTGAATGTTTTTCCAACTCTTGCCAAATGCCCCTATAGTGTTTGACAAGCATTGGTCCAGCGTTTGCGGAGCATTTTTAACGCTCCGCAAACTCCGCATGCGCATTTTAACGCTCAGCAAACGCCTATAATGAAGTTTGAATGGCGTTACCGCTCTGCAACCGCGTTGTACCGGCACCATAGACGTGAATAGGAGGCTTCAACTCCTCCTGACTCGATCAGAGGCGTCCGTTGTGCCATGACGCTAACGCTCCTGTTTGAACAGCACTATGTGCTTCAATGCGCAGAATTTTCCTAGGCGTTTTGGAAAAGGTAAAAACGTTTCCCAAACACCTGTCTGACGCTTGCTAACAAGCCTAATACGTAGCCTAATACAGAACGCTGAACGTAGCCTAATACAGAAGTAACAGAAATCTTAGAACCAACTTTTTAAACCTTTTTAACACAGAAGAACCCTTTAGGTCTCAGGGTATACCTGCTTTTTATATCTGCAGCTCATAGGACATTAGCATGTGCAGAAACTTTTGGATATGAAAATAAATAAGATTAAGATTACCTTTTAAATAACTATTTAGTGCTTTATTATCTAATGGTTCTGATTGCCCTGTGTATTTACCGGTCCCCTTTTAAATTTTTAGGATATTGATGTGGGGGGGCTTTCATTCACTGTCACTGGACTGAAGAAATACACGGAGTATACATTCCGAATTGTGGCGATTAATAAACATGGGCCCGGAGTGTCAACACAGGATGTCATTGTCAGGACTCTTTCCGATGGTTTGTGTTTACATATTTTTTTGTGATTCTCACTGCTGTTTTCTTTGAGTGCTTCTTTTCGCCAATCTTGCTCACAAGTGCTAAATTTTCCTTGTCATTTGCCTATATTTTAGTACCCAGTGCTGCTCCTCAGAACATGACCCTGGAAGTACGCAGCTCACAGGTAACCGCTGCGTTCATTCACTCTCATAGTCTTACACTGCTCAGACATTTTCCTATTATCAAATGCCTGCTTCTTATGATTATTTCATGCTTAAAATTTCTATGAGGAGTTCTCTGTACCCATAAAACCTGTACATTGTTCTGATTTAGAACATCTTTCATGTGTATACATTAAAGTTGTTTATCTTTTTATTTATTATGTATTATAGCCAACTTTTCTACCAAAATGGTTGACTGTAAATCGGTAAAAGAATCTAAAGCATTTGATTGGCTTAAGCGGAGTTCAGTCTTTTTCGTGTTTAGTAAAAGTAAGCAGCTATAAAAACTGTAGTTGCTGACTTTTAATAAACACACCCTCACCTGTCCCAGGGTCCAGCGATGTGCTCACCCATGCAGTCCCTTCTCTCTCTTCTCCCCCTGACGCTGTCATCTCAACTGTGGGCACCCTGATGTGACAGTTTACGACTTCACAGACAGGTGCCCACTGCTCATGTGCGAGTCATGCTGCACCTCCTGAATTATCCGGCAGTCTTCTGGGACCTGTGACGTGTCCCAGAAGACTGCGTGGAGGAAGGAAAGGGGACCAACTTCCGGCTCAGTGAGCCAGAAGTGGAAGCAGGTACCTGTCAAAACCAGGATATTTGCTCCCCTCCAAAAAGTGCCAAATGTAGCAGTGGAGGGGGCAAGAGGCAGACAAGCGGAGCTTCCCCTTTTGAGTGGAGCTCTGCTTTAATCTCTTAAGAAAAAAAAAAATTATTATGACAAGAAACTGAGGGGTTGTGCATTTTGTTGACGTGGCTGCTGAAGTGTGCCTGTAGCTATTTTTTTTTAGACATTTTGTGAATTAGGTTGAAAGGCTGCCAGATGAATATAGTAAGGCTGTCTGCCATGTCTGTCATTCTAAAATGAAGGGATTTTACAGTCTGGCATTTGATTGCCCAGTATGGGAATTTCAGTTTTCAGGAAACCGTTATTACAAAGCACTAGTATGTTTATAATGGTTTATTTCTTTAAATTCTTAGAGCATCTTGGTGCAGTGGCAACCCCCTCCTCTGGGTACTCAGAATGGACAGATTGTAGGTTATAAGTTGCGTTATCGCAAGACTGCAAGAAAAACTGAAACTAATGAGATCCTGGTAGACAACCAGCTCTCACAACTTATTACTGGTGAGTGCTGTCACCTCTCTGCGTCATCCCTGTTTTCATGTGATGCCTCTGACACTTAAGAATGCTTTTTATCTCTAGGGCTAGAGAAAAACACAGAATACAGCTTTCGGGTTGTGGCTATGACTGTAAATGGGAGCGGACCAGCCACTGACTGGGTTGCTACTGACACATTTGAAAATGATCTTGATGGTGAGAGAACTTATTTGCAGGGTGGTTACCTTCAAAAGGAATTGCATACAAATTGTATTATTCTGTATTTGTTCCCCTTAAATGGGTGCTGGAGTGACCGTTCATAAACTTTGATGCAAAGTAGGATGGCAGCTTTTTGCACTAGCTGTGACACACTGAGGATTAGCAGGAAGCCTGATAAGGTTTTATGTCTGTGCAAATTCAGCATTTATTTCTCTTTTAAAGTGGTTCTAAACCCTTACATATGCCCAGTGATGTGACTGGCCTCAGGTGATACACAGAGATGCAACAAATCCTCCAACATAAGTTATACCTGTTTATCTACAGTCTTCTTTCCCCTACAGCCATTCAAAGTACAGAATTTACACAGGTTCTCTCTGCTCTGAAAAGCAGGGGGCCGAGAACTGAAGTTACATCAGTGAGGAGAGCTCTGAGAGCTGACTGGAGGGAAGGGACACAATCCCTTTTACACAGGAAGAGAGCTGAGGCTGTCAGTCACAGACTGTGCCCTCCCCTGTCGCCATTTTTCTGTTGGTCTCAGGAAAACGTGTCAGAAGTGACTTTTGCTTATAGCAGAGGAACAAGGCAGTGGACAGAAATGACACTTAATGCTCTAGATTGAGTCAAGCACACACTTCTAGAGGGGATAGGTTTTGTTCATATTTCATGTCTGAGGTTTACAACAACTTTAAGTTATGTTCAGGTGTCTAGCTCCACTATTAGGCTGCCATAAAGGAGCTATATAGTGGCTGTGATACGAAAAGTCTTGTGTGATTCTTCATTCTGCATTGCTTTATGCCTGTTGTGTTGAACACTTGGTTTTGAATACACAATTAATGTGTTCTTTGCCTCCTCAGAGTCGCGTGTTCCTGATATGCCAAGCTCACTTCACGTGCGTCCTTTGGTGAACAGCATTGTTGTTAGCTGGACACCCCCAGAAAATCAGCATCAAGTAGTTGTTCGTGGGTACGCTATTGGCTATGGACTTGGAAGTCCTCATGCACAGACAGTTCGTGTTGACCACAAACAGCGTTACTACACCATTGAAAATTTGGGTAAAGTATAATGTTGTGTTGCTTGTATATCTACCATTGCATATTTTGTGTCTTCCACAAAGCGTAACTAGACTAGCCACTTAAGGAACGTCCGACTGAACAGACAAAGTGATGTACTGATACATTGCTGCCTGCTTCCCGGGTTTAAGGAGCGTGTCCCTCCTGCCAACATTTGCTGTGATTGTACACAGCGGAAGTCTTAGCAAGTCCCGGCCAATGATTCATGACTGGGACCTGCATATCGGTTGTGTCAAATCACAGCCCAAAACCCTATGTTGACAATCGCCACAGGGCTCTGTACAGACAGAATGACCTCTGCTTCTTATTCCTGCAAAGAAATCGGTTAGTAAAAGCAGCACACATTGCATATTGTTAGGCACACATTTAACCCCCCATGTAACCCCTTGATCGCCCTAGATTTTAACCCCTTTCCAGCCAGTGCCATTAGTACAGTGACAGTGTATACTATTATTACTATTATCTCTGATCACTGTATTAATGTCAGTGGTGATGTCCGTGGCAGTTAATTAGATTTCGCCGCATATATGTATGTATGCATGCATGCAGGGGCGGACTGACAACTCATGGGGCCCCCGAGCAATAGGGGACCATGGGGCCCCTCTGTCCTTGTCCACACCCAAAAAAGCCTATGAAAAAGACAATGAAAGGTACCAGGGGCATCTCATGGGGCCCCATACTGACCCCGGGCTCTCGAAAGTGCTTGAATGGTCAGTCTGCCCCTGTATGTATGTGTATGTATGTATATATATATATGTGTGTTTGTGTGTGTGTGTGTGTATGTGTGTGTGTGTGTGTGTATATGTATGTGTATGTGTGTGTATGTGTGTATATATATATATATATATATATCTCTATATCATAGTTTGTAGACGCAATAACTTTCACGCAAACTCATCAATAGACACTACTTTTTATTATAGGTTTATTAGCAACTATCCCCTATATAAATCTTTAATTATACCTCATTTAGAATACTGTGTCCAGTTCTGGCGACCTCACTTACAGAAAGGTTTTGATAAGATAGAATGAGTCCAAAGACAGTTAACACAAATGGTGAAAGGTCTGGGGGATAAAACATATCCAGAGTGACTTCAGGAGCTTAGTATGTACAGTCGGGAGGAAAGAAAGGAAAGGGTAGACCTGATTGAAACCTTTAAATACATCAAGGGGGTGAATAAGGTTCAGGAGAGCAGTATTTTCAACATGAAACCAAAATCAAGAAAACGGGGACATGACCTTAACCTCACCTTAACCCAGTTGTGGATCAAATACCACCAAAAGAAAGCTTTATTTGTGTGAAAAAAGTATGTAAATGTTTTTTGGGTACAGTGTTGCATGACTACAATTACCAGTTCTAGTACAGTGCTAAATAGTGCAAAAGGCCTGGTCATGAAGGAGGGTAAAATCTTATGGTGCTACAGTGACGAGGGCACCACAAGTTCATCCTTGGCCAAATTAATATTCTAAGTGCCTCCTTATAAATTAGTAAGTGCTTCTTTTTATTTAAATAATAAATACCTGGTGATTCTGCTAGTCCACAGGCCTTTCTCTTGCAAGGGTGACAATGCTTCAGTTACATTTCTACTGCAGTGAAGTGACTGCAGAATTGTATTCCCATGCAGCTATATTCTTAAGTATGTGAGGAGGAAGACATCAGGGTTTTCACCCTGCTAGACTGGTATGCATGACTGGTATTCAGTAGGGTGTGTTGTTTCAGAAGGAAGTGATGCAGGACACCCTCTTAGACTTCTCTCCCAGGACTGGTGGATTCTAGACCTTGGTAGCCGTTGTTTTATAACGTAGGGAAAAAGGAGGATTTTATCGCTGGTAAGGAAGGTAAATAGAACAGTTTGATCAGAGAGAATCTCATTTGAAGTGTTCCTAAACCCACAGCCATAAAATCAGTCTGTATATGCAGTAAAGCATACTTGTTTTACTCGCTGTGGAACCTAATTGGAGTTAATCCTCTGCATTGTACAAAAAGGATGTTTGATCCTGCCTGCTCTGATCCTCCTGTTTTTCTAATGTCCCCAATCCATCTGCTGATAGTACACAGATCTAGGAGTCACTTTGCACATGCTCAGTTTAGTGTGTATGGCTAGGGAGGGTGCATGTGATCAGCATAGGGCCAATCAGCACTGTCCAGAAAGAGGGTCAGGGGTTATGCAGCCTCAAAGGGCAGTAAGAGCAGAATGAAAACTACAAACTTTAACCAGTGATCAGGGTGGACAATGATAGAAGTCACAAGACTGCTATATACTGCTGAGAAAAGGTATTTAGCAGTTTATATTCACTAAATAATTGCATTTCCATATGTGTACTATGGGAGACCAGATAAAGTGAATGTAGAGACGGGTTTAGTAACACTTTGTATTAGTGTAACCACTTTTATAGCAGCATTGAGAAAAGCCAGTCTGAAACAGATTGATCTCTGTTATAACAGTGCCATCGTGTGGACATTTTTTTTTCTTTCTTTCCTTTCATTAGGTTCATCTAATGAACTTACTAAAAAAAAGGAAAAAGCCATATAGTACATTTCTTTTCCAATAAAAGAAATCTCAACCAACTAATAATTTTTTTTGGAAGTCAAAGGACTGTAGGTTGCATTTGACTATGTTTGACACCAAGAGAAGTCTTCATAAAGTCATTTAATTACATTTATTAGTGGCAAATCACCCAGCTTTTTTTTTTTTTTTTTTTTTTTGCAAATGGTTAACAGTATATTTTAGTAAACCATATAGTTGTGTTATCTATGAAAACAAATTTAGAAAGCTATAAAACAAAATGAGGAAATATGAAATAAGCAAAGTTGTAAATTCTTTTCTTTTTATTTTGGTGACGTGATGTAAATGGAATTAAGGGGGCGTGTAAATGCCTCTTTTTAAAAGGCTTGTGATGGGAAAAATGTTCAGCATGTATTGCTATAATATTTGATTGTGCTGTACTGTTAGATGTACGTGGGGGGTACTTGGGATGCTCTGCAGCCACCCAGATCACCTCTACAGTTAAATCAGAAGGTGGACAAAACTGTCTTCTGCTTATTTTAGCCTCTTCAGGCTCTGGATGTACCAGAAATATTCAAAGAGCTGAGGCTGTTAACATTTTGTTAATCAAATAACATTCCAGGCTGATTCTTTGAATGCAGTTTGTGTTTTGTGGTTTAAGTGATTTCCCATCACTATTGGTAATATTTTACTATTAAACATTTTGTATTAACTTCTTAATGTTTCTTTGCAGAACCTAGTTCACACTATGTCATCTCTCTGAAGGCTTTTAACAATATGGGGGAAGGCATTCCTTTATATGAAAGTGCTGTAACCCGACAACACACAGGTAATCTGCATAATTCATACATTTTGCTCTATAGGGCAAAGAGAACATGTAATCAATGGAAAGAAATCTTGAAATATTTGTAGTTTGATAATACTAACAGTTTCTCTTCTTTCTCTCTCCCTTTCTTCTCCTACTTTAACTATTAAACCTTTACCTTTTGTTTGCTTTGTATTTATTTTATCATATGCCTGGGGTTGGCTGTACGTAATATATTTATTTCCTGCATGTTTTTTCATTTAATTGTGTTCTTTTTTCCATATTTTTCCATCCATTTCATCATTTTGTTTTAATTTCCCATGTGTTTTCACAATTTGTGACTTAGACACTTCTGAAGTTGATGTTTATGTTGTTCATGCCTCATACACCCCAGTTCCAGAACCCAGCCCCATGTTGCCCCCTGTGGGGGTCCAGGCGACCATCTTGAGCAGTGACACAGTGCGGCTAACTTGGGCAGACAACTCTCTCCCTAAGAACCAGAAAATCACAGATGCACGTTATTACACTGCAAGATGGAAGACCAATATTCCAGCTAACACAAAGTACAAGGTGAGAAGCTGATTAAAGGGTATCTGACTGTTTTTTTAAAACCGTATGAACCAAGTGAAATAACTTTTAAACTAGCATTGTGAATATGAAAAATAAGGTAAATGATGCATTAGGATTAACACATGTATTTTTTTGTTACATTTCCACATTCTCAGATGGCAAACAGTACGACACTCAGCTACTTGGTCAGTGGTCTAAAACCAAACACCCTTTATGAATTCTCAGTGATGGTTACTAAAGGTCGACGGTCAAGTACATGGAGCATGACTGCCCATGGCACTACCTTTGAATCAGGTATAATTTTTTTTTTAAATTGTACCTTATCACTTTATCCAGTTCTATGCAACGTATCAATTTACTTTATTTTATAATCTAGTGCCCTCCTCACCTCCTAAAGATGTGACTGTCGTGAGCAAAGAAGGCAAGCCACGCACTATTATTGTGAACTGGCAACCTCCATCAGAAGCTAATGGCAAAATTACAGGTGACGTGGCAATAATGAATTGCTGCTTTTTTCCTCTTTGTATCAGGTTTTTTTTTTTTTTTTGCTTTGAAAATAAATCATTTTCAAATGTTCACAGCATATACTCAGGAGAACAGGATTGTTCAGTTAAGTGGGGCCAGAATGAACATACAGAATGTAATGGGCACCAGTCAATCATAGTGGTAAAATACAATTCTTTTTACATGGAAAAGAAGTTTCCATTTAGCCAGTTATTAAAATTATCCTGAAAAATGGTTTATGTTCAGCTAAAGTATTTCAGATCTGTGTTTTAGTTTGCTGTAATTTCTATCAGTCAAAGAAGAAGAGGAGGGCCATCGTATGAGCTAACCTGGCTTGTATTGCACAGCACTGTCATTCTAAAAGCAGGAATATGTTAATGAGAGGGGAAAGCAGAGAGCTTTTCTCATCAGGGTGCTGCTGCTGTTTTATTTCCTAATCTGTAGTAGGGAGATGCATTATTGCATTCTTTAACATAGAAAATGGTGCCATTATCATGGCTATGCAATGTGGCATGGGGTAAGTGATTTTCCAGCATCGCACTCATGAACATGCTCAATTTCAGTTTAGTTTGCGTAACTTGTAGAAAGATGCTTCATATGGCTTTATAAAGCAACAGCAAACACATCTGTGCTGTTGTTCATTTGTATATTAGGTATGCTAGCTAGAAAAATTTTGTATTCATTTGAAAAGCGTAATCTTGACTTTTACTTTGTCCCCTGCAGGCTATATTATATATTACAGCACAGATGTTCATGCAGAGCTGCATGATTGGGTAATAGAGCCAGTTGTTGGAAATCGTCTGACCCACCAAATTCAAGAGCTGACTCTAGACACTCCATATTACTTTAAGATCCAAGCAAGAAATTCTAAAGGAATGGGTCCCATGTCAGAAGCTGTGCTCTTCCGTACACCAAAAGGTAATCAAACCTAAAGAATGGACCAATATTCTGCAAATTCATCTTTTAACTATCCCTATTGTAATCTACCAATAATGTCTTCTGTAACTAGAAGCTTCTTCTTTTTGGCATGAATCCTGTGTTTGGTTCTGACCTTATAATCCTGTGTAGAGCCAAAGTATTCTTTCCCAGTCACCCTTTCTCCATACACATCGATATGCTAGACCAACAGCTATTTGACATAGCCAACATATGGCTAATTCTGGTAAAGGAATGGCATTTCCCCTCATTAATGAGAACTGGAATGAAATCTGGTCTTCTACAGCTAAAAGCTCAGTCTACCCTAATGCCATGGAAACCAACCTCAAAGTACTGAGGAGATGGAATCTTGTTTTGATGCACATCTCTCACTCTATACCAGGCTTACTCACCTGCTTGTTTTAGTGGATATCAGTCCATTGGTTCCTTCTATCCATACATGAAAAGACTGTCCTGTAAGCAAAGAGTCCTGGGTCCAGGTCTGCCAACTTATAAGAGAACAACTAGGGCATCCCATTAAAGTGGTTATAATGCCTAACCATTTATTACCTTAATGCGGTCTCCAACAGTACACAGAACATGGAAATGCAATTATTTTAGTAAATATAAACTGCTAAATACCTTTTCTCATCAGCAGTTAGAGCAGTCTTGTGACTTCTATCAGTGTTCAGCAGAGCACTGGTTAAAGCTTGTAGGATGAGTTTTCTCTGGGAGGATGTAGAACCCCTCTGTCTAGGCAGTGCTGATTGGCCCTGTGCTGATCACATGCACTCTCCTAAGAGAAAAAAAAAAAAATTCTCTAGCAATACACAACAAAGTGAGCATCTGCAGTGTCTCCACACCATATGTCTTATCAGGAGATAAGAGGGAGACACTTGAAGAAAGGGAGGATCAGAGAATCCTGGATTAAACATCCTTTACACAATGTAGAGGATTAACCCCTTAGGTTGCACAGTGAGTATAACAAGCATGCTTTACAGCATACTGTTGTGGGCTTAGTAATACGTTCTTACGTGCATATACAGACTGATTTTACTCTTGTGGGTTTAGTAACACTTTAAGATAAGAAATGATTAGGCATCAGTATCCGCCCCTCCTTCTGTTTAATTACCTGAGCCCGACTGCAAAACTCCTCTCCCCTCAGTTCCACGTCTCACAGGCTTTGCTGGGGCACCGGGAGCCATTGGCTCCCACTGCTATCCATCAAAGCCAGTAATGAGGGAGCGGGAACAGGGCCGACTCCCACTTTGTGTCAATGGACATAGACAATTGGGCTCAGGAGCAAGCCTGCACAAGTGCCCCCCCAAGGAAGTGGCTTCCTTTGGGTTCAATGGACAGAGAAGAGGAGCCAGGAGCACAGACGGGGGACCCGAGAAGAGTAGACAAATATGAACCTGTTTATTTTTTTTTTTAATATACGTTTACAACCACTTTATCCAAAGTCCAGTGGAGGTGCTACAAAAACCACTTGGATGCCCACTGCATGAGACCTTTCTGATTACATATATTTACAGTGGCTAAACAAATGCTGGTGAGAGCCTGAAGAGAAGCAACCATCCAATTTTCTAAACACATTTTCTGAGTATGCACTTTTATGTATTTTTATTGAAAATTCTAGGCAATGCAAAATTATACAGTTGACAAAATTTCAGGCTACCTGATATCTGCCTGCAAATTTTGACTGCTCTCATCTGTCCCTATGTTGAACCATGTAGTCCCTCGTTTTTTGTACTGACTGTTGAGGCCCTCCTTTCTTTTTTCCCCCTCTACATTTCTCACTCACGCTTTCCGCCCCACCCTGATCGGGCTCAGGTATGTATTTAGGGAGGCTTCAGTGGGAAGTTGCATGGAAAAATCTGCCTTTACAACCACCTTAATACGTTCTTTCATTTATGCCATCAAGATTGGTGTTCATAGTGTTTGGTGTAGAGAGCAATTATGTACCCAAAAACACTAGCCATAACCCTAACACTTGCCCGCCATGAAATTAGTGTAACACCTTGTATGCATACTTGACTGGCCCTGCTACAAATCCTCTGTACTGAAGCGAATGCTTTCTTTGCTGCATGGAAAGATCTATGCACTGAAGTCCTCGTACCAGAATCTACTGTGTTCTATTTTGTTATTCTGTCTTTCAGTAGTTATGTTACTGACATGCTGTAGATGTGGCGTTTTAAAGGCATTGAAGAATTGCATACTAATTCCAGGACAATGAAGCCCTTATTTAGTATCCCACTGTGTGAGGTGACAACGTTTTGAGTTAGAATGCAGCTTGCAAGTCAGACTGTGTCAGCCCCCAGTAGATAAGATTGTATCTTAAAGAAACCCTTTTCCTTGTCCATGCAAATTAAGGTTATTGGATCACTTGTCCTCCTCAGCGGCATATACTACTAGAGAGGAAAGTTTTTAAGTGACCATTTTTCTGTTCTGCATGGGCAAAAGAAAGGGTTGCTTAAATTACAGATTTACTTACTGGCAGTGAGAATGGAAACAGGACAACGCCTCTGGTTTTATTGAACTAAGCCTATATAGTCTTGAAGACAACTGCATTAGACTTATGACTGGTTCACTTTACCACATGAGATTACTTTTATTGCACATTAAATGTGGGTTTGCCAATTCTTCCAAACAAATGCTGCTGCTTTCTCTTTTACTGTCTGATCTGATGAAGATGTTCTAACTTACTAATTTTCTTTGTTCCCACTTAATTTTCCTCACTACCTTTTTACCTGATTTTTTTTTTTAATTATTTACTGACCAGTCAAACTTATTTTCTCATTATGCCTTCCCGTGGCAGAATCAACACCGTACATGCCTAATAACCAAGGTAATCATAATCTCTGATAATTTTAAAAGGGGAATTGGGATGGCAGTGTCTAGTCCTACTACCTTTAATGTTAATTTCGAGGAAGAGTTAAGCACTTTCAACTGACGAGGGGCTGTTCAGTGATTTAAAGCTCTCAGCTCATTAATTTCCACATGAGAGCTGAGGGTTGTTTGAAGTGTCACTTCTTATTAAAGTTCTGCATTGCTGAGATGGTAAGGAGGTGCTGCCATAGATACATATTCATTCTAGGAGTATCTTTGACTTCCTTTCCCTAACAACCAGTATCTCTCAAAGCTCCCCGTCTGTAATAAAGGCCGAGACTTCAAGCAACCATCAACTCTCCTGTGGAATTTAATAAGCTGAGTATTGTAAATCACTGAACAGTCTTGTTATGTAAGTAAGTGTTAAGAGTTTAATGTTTTCCCGGAGAACCTCTTTAATACATCACTTTAAACGTCATATAATGTCAGAGTTGTAATATAAATCATCTCTCTTCCAGCCTCAGGTGTATCAGGAAAAGGCCGCACTTCAGAAATAGGAACCACACCACTCGGAGGTAATTATCGATTAGTTGTTTAAGACATGCAGGGCTAACATGGATATATATGCTTATTTAAAGGCCAGCTCCTGAGGCCCTTGCCATGGTGCTACCCTCACACTGAAATGGTTAAATGCTTGTTTTAAGTCTATAGGATAAAACAAGCAGTTTTATTTTTTTGGTCCTCTGCTCACTCAGCAGCCAGCACTCCCCTATGCTCCAACAGTAGACTGTTCCTCAGGTCCTCAAATCCAATGCAGGGCTATGAACCCTGCATTGGATTTGATGTCACAGAATCTGCTTGTTTTATCCTAAGACCGCCAGAAAATGGAGAATGCTTTTCTTCACCTAGACGAGCATTTAACCCTTACGGTGAACAAGCAGCCCCACTGGAAGGAAGCATTTCCACTTTCTCTGGAGTCAAATTTTAATATCAGTTCACGATGTAAAAGTATTTGACAGCAATTTAGAATTAGAACAACCTACTGTTATGCATTACATTTGTTTGTTCTTTATGCATTTATGGTTCAGGTGTATATATATATATATCTATATATCTATAATGTACTGAATGTAAGTATAGGAAACACCAGCTTTTAAAGGATAAGTTCACCTTTCATAAAAAATAAATGCACATCTGTTTTGCAGGTAAAAAAAATGTGCTTTAAAAAAAAAACAAAAAAAAACCTGCAATCTTTAATGCATTGCACATGCGATCAGCAGATCGCGAGTGCAATACCTGGATCCTGCAGACACGAAGTAAACTGTCTACCCATGCCTCATATGGGCAGGCAGTTATTGAATGGCAGGAAGGATCAATGGACTACAAGAACACTCACCTGCGCCCTTGCAGGTCATTGAGCGCTACTAGCTGTCTGCCGCAAAGGCTGCCAGTACTTGTAGGTATTCATTCACAAGAAACTGTGAATGAATGGTGTAAGCCAGTTTTTTTTTTTTTTTTTTTTTTTTTTTTAATTGGGACAGTGGGGACAGAAGATCCCTCATTCACTGTCACAGGGAGCAGTGATCATGGAGGGGGGGGGAGAGGAGGCAGGAGATGATAAATGTTTCAAAGGTGAACTTGGCCTTTAGAAACTGATCAGTTGGACGCTTTCCTTGCGCTACAGAGTGCTTGGTAAAAGCAGCATTATAGTATATTGTAGTCTTCTGCTTTATTATGACTGCAGGAATTCTGATGATACCTCTTTGACATTAACAAGGTTTCCTGGAAAGGTTCAAGGGCTGTGCTGATGGTCTGATGACACAGGACTGCTGAATTACATTCCCATTGAGGGGATTTAGTTCCTTGTGAATAAAAAACCCCCCAAAACATTTAGATTGTCAAACTATGCATTATATATTAAAGAATGTGCATATGTCGTTCACCTTTTATTTTTTTCTGTTTGCACTAATTTTTATTTACTTAAAAGGATAGGTTATTTGTATTCTTTTCACGTGCTTTGCAACATAATTTTTTTTAGGGAAAAACCTCTCCACTTCTTTCAGCGTCTGTTTGCCTAAACACAGTAATAGTTTAAAACCGCAATTGTCTTTAAAACAAGCAATTGCTTGTTAGTAAGATTCAACCATTCAGTGCATAGTTTTAGGTGTATGATTAGGTTTACATCACACCTTAGGTTGCACTCTTACCACCAGTTCTACCCAGAGCCCTTTATAAGGTACTCAAGCATTTCCTACTGCCTTTTCTATCTCAGGCATGCAACAAGTCAACAAAAAGCCCTTTCTTTTTACTCATGAATGGGGAATGTCAAGTTATGACAATAAGGTAACCTGTGAAAAGTTTGTCATCTCTTGCAGAATCATTGCAAAGCTCTGTTCAGTGGAAATAAAAGTTCACTATAAAGTGGTCTGCTTCAGAAGTAGACCCTGCCATCTTAGTCTTAAACCTCTTACTATGCCTATAGATGTTCCTTTTAAAAATTCTGTTAAAAGAAAATCTGAGACACTTTTAACCACTTGCTTACTGGGCACTTCCTGTCCCCCCTTCCTGCCCAGGCCAATTTTCAGCTTTCAGTGCTGTCACACTTTGAATGCCAATTGTGCTGTTATGCAACACTATGCCCAAACAAAATTTTTATATTTTTTTTGAGACAGAGCTTTCTTTTGGTGGTATTTAATCACCACTGTTTTTTTTCTTTTTTTGCTAAACTAAAAAAAAACCCTGAATTTTGAAAAAAGAAAAAAAAATTTTTTATCTTCGTTTCTGTTATAAAAGTTTGTAAATAATAAGTAATTTTTCTTCTGCACTGACGGGCGGCACTCATGGGCTACACTGATAATCAGGGCACTGATAACCAGTGCCCATTTCCCCCTCTGAGGAACGCCGCTTACCTGCTCTCCTCTCCTCATGCGCTGTACTCGTGAGGAGAGGACTGCCGATAACCGACGTTACCTATTTACATGCACTCGGCTTTGGTTGGACACAGCTGATCACATGATAGAGCCTATGTCATCAGCTCTTTGCTGTGATCCACCGAATGCCGCTGGGGGGGATCGGTGATCCACTGATCACCATGCACCCCCGTGGTCGTGCATGCACAGCTAGAGTGGGAGGACATCATATTACGTCCTCCTAGCACGAGAGAACCGCCACCCGTCCGTCATTTCCTTATATGGCGGTTGGGAGGTGGTTAAAGGCCTTTTAACTTCACATACCCAAATCAGGATCTGGCCATTGCTGTAATTTTGGTTTCCCAGATTGCAGCTACTTGGACTAGTGCACTGAACAACCAACAGGATCCTGCCTTTGCAGGATCGAACCTTGGCAGAGCACTTGCAGACACTACTGTCTGCTATCACCCCGATTTCTGAATGATTCTCATTTCTAGCCGTATGCTCAGAATCCTATGGCTGCTTGCAACGTCTCCCCACATATATGCCCTATAAAGGATGACTTCTATTTTGTGACAAAGTCATCAAAGATGTCAAAGTAGGAAAAGTACTTATTCCACAGCAAAAGGTTTCTAAACCCCCTTCCTCAGAAGAGTTTTTTATTGCTGTCCTCAGGCTTCATCTTCTCAAATCCAAAACTCAGTCCTTTTTGGCTCAAGACTTGGATCACAAAACATACCAAGTCTACACCAAAACTTTCTTCACAATGAAGGGGCGCCCTCACTCCTAAGAGCAGGGGTCGTCTGTTACAGTTGGCCTTTCTCAGGTTCTCTTCCCATACCTCTTTTTTGGTTGGTGGTTTTGAAGAGGTACAAAACGGAGTTAAAAATTCTACCCCCTCTTAGTCTTGTTTTCTTTCAAAGAAAAACAAAATCTTCTGAAGGGGAACTCAGATGTGCAGAGTGCTCTGAACCATCTCTTGCCCCAGTGGGAGGTTGTTTCAGTTCAGTACAGTCTGATAATGCTTAGATCAACCACCAAGGGGGCACCAGGAGTCAGGCAGCCTTAATGGAAGTCTGATCATCTCATAGGCAGGGAAACACTGTCCAGCCCTCTCTACTGTTCCCATCCCAGTACAATTGAAAGACAAGTAACCTCAGCTGTCACTGCCTGTACCAAGGGGAATGGGCCCTCCATCCCTATTTCTTCAGTCTCCTAAGTCAGAAATGGGGAAATCCCAGATGTGTACAAGTTTGCAGACAGGATTAAGATTTCTGCATCACTGGCATCTCTGATGTTTTCCTAGACTCTGTTCCAGTTCATGTATGCTATACCTCCAGCTCAAATTCTTTTTTGACTGCACTGAAAAATAAAACAAGATGAGAAGCCAATGATTCCCATGGAACCAAACCATCCCAGAGTAATCTGGGACAAATACTTACTCAAAGTCTAGAAGATGTTCCTTCACATATTCCAGTCAGGCCAGACCTTCTGTTTCAGGGCCCCCTGGTCCATCCTGCTTCTTAATCATGGCTTTCAAGGCATAGGACAGGTGTGTTTCAGATACTTTTGTTCTCACATTTCTCAAAGCCAGAAAGGCCACTTCAGAAAAATCTACTATCATACCTGGCAATCCTTGTGTGTGTGAACACAGGCATTTCAATCCCAGAGACTTCCCTGTGCCTCTCATTTTGGCCTTCCTACAATCAGGACAATCAGAATTTAGCCTTATTTACTTCTAAGGAACACGTTTCAACCTTGTCCATTTTGTTCTAAAAACTTTTTTTTTTTTTTCCCCCTGTAAAAAAACTTTACGTGAGGTGTTTCTAGAATCTAGGATTAGTTCAACATACAGCACCCTGTGCTTCCTTGGGATCTTAATTTTTTTTTTTGCCTTGCAAAAACCACCCTTTGAATCCATCCTTCTTTGGATGATCTTTTCTAGAAAGATAGTTCCTTAGTGGCTATCAAATTTGTCAGATGTGTCTCTGAACTAGCGGTTCGGTCTTGTAAGGAGCCATTCTTGATCCTTCACAAAGACAAAGTAGTCTTGTGCCCAAGACCTTCCTTTCTGCCTAAAGTTGTATTTAAAAACTGATCCGTGTGTGAAAGGGCCATTGAAACACAAACCAAACGTGCCAAAAAATGCAGCAAGCAAGACTTGTAAAGAGACAACCGAAACACAACTGACCAGTGTGAAGAGTTCCAGAAGATTTAAAGTGATGCATTTTTCTTCTGCTTTTTTAGCTGAAAAACTAATCAGTGTGAAAGGGCCCTTAAGCTGAACAAAGCGTATCAAAAAGGGATCAGTGTGAAAGCATCCTAAAGGATAATACCTCCAGCTCTTACTTGCTCACTCCACCAGATCAGTAGGCATTTCCTGGATATTCCAACAATCAAGTCTGTGTTGCCCATATCTGAAAAGCCTCCATCTGGTCTTTCAGTTCGTACTTTCTCCAAGTACCAGGTGGAAGTCCAAGTTTCTGTGGATGCAGTATTCAGCCAAGCCACAAGGTTCTTGCTGGAGCACACTGTTGGGTCTGAGTTGGGTTCATTTGACCCTTGTTATTGTTGGGCCTCTTGGCACAGTTCTGTTTGTTATTGCCCACCATTTTTATTCTTTGGGGGGTGTCCCAGGATCTATGAAAATCCAGCCTGTGTCTTGTATCTTATGTAGGATAAGAGGAATTTTGACTTGACTGTAAATTCCATATTATGGACACCCTTCCCTCATTTCCTGTGTTACTCTGCATTGCTTGCTAGAACACTAAAGCCTCACAAAAGAAGGGTAGAGTTATAGAGTTATGCCCCGGGGGGTTGTGTCAAATTTCTAGTCACCCAAAGGTACCAGCCTGTAATCCAAGGTCTAAGAATATTCAGCCTGTCTTGTTCTGCACACCAAGATCTGGAATTTACAGGCAAGTCATAATTCCTCTGTTTGAGCAAAACAGACACATCTCCAGAATCAGGAAAATTGTTGTGGTCCTATCGGGTATAAAAATTCCTGTCATGAACTAGTAAATAAGCTTATTAGTGTGTTTGTTTTATTTATTTTTTTATTGAATTTTGATGGATCGTTTGCAGGCAGTAATAGTCCTCATGGAAGCCCCACCTCTCTGGATCAGAACATGCTGTTAACCATCATTGTTTCTCTTGGAGTTATAACTGTTCTAGTTGCTGTGGTCATTGCTGCTATCTGCTCCCGACGTTCCAGCTCCCACCATAAAAAGTGAGTTTCTAATATTTATTGCATATGGTTTCACAACATACAGCTATTTCTTGTCCTAATCATAAATGTTTGCTTATTGCATAGTGAGTGCAGCCAGGAAAACCCAACCAGTGTATTCAAAAACTAAAAAGTTACTAGCAGCACTGCATTCTTGGGGAGCAGGGTGATCTGGTGCATTATAGCAGTTGGGGAGGGATGTAAGTTGCAGGGGTTATGGGGGCTAGGGAGAGATGGATGTAAGCAATAGGGATGGATGAGGTGACTCGGGAGGGTTGGAGGTCCCTAGAGGTGAGACAGCCAGAGAAGTTTGGATGTTGTCATATATGGACAGGGGAGGTAACTTTGGAATGAAGGATGTCAGCAAAGGAGATGTAAAGTGGCAAGGGAGGGATGAATATCAGTGGTATGGGGATTGAGTTGATTGGGGAGCGATGTAGTTTAGCTGCTGTGGGGGGGGATGGCCTAGGATAGATGGATGAAAGTGAAGGGGGTGGGGAAGACTGTTAGGGAAAGATGTCAGTTAGTGGCTGGGGCAGTTTTGGAGGGTGAAGACTGAGGAGGACCTGCTGTGCTGGAACAGGGAAATGTGTGAAGGTGGGAGCTGGTAGAGGAGTCAGGGGAGAGAGAGTTGTGCTGGAAAGGAAAGGTGTGGTAGCATGAGCTGTTGGAGGGGGAGAGTAGCCGGGGTTGAGCTGTGCTGAGAAAGGGAAGGGTATGATGGTGGAACAGCGATGTTCGGGTGTATTTATGTGCAGGGGGTGAGATTTGGCGTAGCATAGTTTGTGTGTTCTGCAATTTGGTAAGCAGTGTTTTGTAGTGTGTGTAGACTTTTTTATTTTTTTATTTATTTTTTTTTTTTTTAGGTCTTCTGATGTGTGCTGGTTTTATTTCCTTCAAATCCTTTTTTTTTTTCTTTTTTTTTCTTTAATAACAATTCCTGTATGTTTTCCATCAGGAAAAGAGCTGCTTGCAAGTCCGTTAATGGGTCCCATAAATACAAAGGCAACTCTAAGGATGTAAAGCCTCCTGATCTTTGGATTCATCATGAAAGACTAGAGCTAAAGCCAGTGGACAAGTCTCCAGAAACAAACCCTATGCTGACAGACACCAGTCTGCCCCGTTCCCCACAGGACCTGACACCTGGGGAAAGCACTACAGAAGGCAGCATTCACCAGCACAGTAATTCATACCGAGGTGAGGAGAGCAGCGGTATATACTATGAATGATTACTATTCATGACAGTAAAGTTACAGTGGGGAAAACTTGACGGAAAATAGTGCCACATAGATATTTTTTGCAGGCGCATGATACTTAGATTGCATAGGGGGAACCTCTACTGAACACAGGTGATTGTGTTTGGTTACAATTCCAACAGTTACTGTTCAATCTTCATTCACAGGTCTGGAATCAGAGGATTCTATCTCCTCACTTGCAGGACGTCGGGGAATGAGACCAAAAATAATGATGCCTTTTGACTCTCAGCCTCCACAACGTAAGTTCTGTGGAAAGCGGGCTTCACATTGTGACTTAATTTCCTGTTAGGGGGCTTTGGGGCTGTGTATGTAGGCGGTGGTGGTAGCTCAGCATTTCTCAACAAAGGTACTGCCTTAACCCAGGGGTACCATGCCATGTCATCCATTTTCATCCATTTTAATGGTGCAATTTGGGCTGGACGTCAGCTCCATGAAAACTGAGGACAGGATGTGGAAAGGGGGGCTGAGGATCTGGATGTAAAAGGAGGGATCACAGGGATCTGCTGTGAAAGGGAGACCCTTTATAGATTGGGGCGCCTCGAAATTTTAAAGTTTTTTTTAAGAGAAGCATGAAGCTGTGTGTTTTTTTTTTTTTTTTTTGTCCAGTATAACTAGTGCAAAAGTAAATCCAACACTGGATTTTTGGTAATATGCATCTTTTTACTAGAACATTATTGTTTGGCCTTATTGTGCAGGCTTAATTTTTTACTTCCATTAGAAAAATTATAGTTGGGATCTGATTTTTGGACAACACTTACCTTTTCTTTTATATCTGTTGTTCTTCCAGTGAATCAGACCAGCCAGTTCATCCCCACTACCTTCCACCTCAAGCTTGCCATTGTTCAGACCTAAATCACCTCCTCTGTTTCACATCTTCATTTAGTACTTTGCATTTATTTAAATGGGACGCACATTGTTTTCTGTCATTTGTTACTTCCATTATTTCCATGTCCCATTTTTCACCATTCTGTCTCTGTTTCAGCGGTTGTCAGTGCTCATCCCATCCATTCCATCGATAACTGTAATTTCCGCTCAGTGCCTGGGTTCATGCTGCACGTGCTGGGTGGAACTTCTCAGGCTGCAGGTGAGAACAGCACAGCTTATAATGGTAGAGAAGGGCCTGCTGTGCAAGCAACGGACCAATAGCTGTACATTCTGTATTTAGTGTAAAATGGTAACAAGTGTATGTGTATAAAATTGTATACAAACTGATGGGGGAGATGTAGATGATCTAAATCCCTCCTTACTATAGAAACTAGAATAGAATACCGTTACTACCTAAAATATATAAACTACAAAACATTTATCTAACTTTTCTCCAAACTATAGGAATAATCTGGGTTGGTAAATTTGCAATGGATGGAATCTGGTATGTTGAGGTAAAGCATCTTATTACTGCAGTTCTGACACAAAGATGTGTCTATTGGAAGTCCAACATCTACTACTGTGGCCTAAAATTTGCTTCAGACCACCTGAAGTGTGGATCCAGCCCCTGCAGTTTTTGATAGAAGAAAGTAGAAAAGTAACATGAAAGAGTATCACATAATGTAACAGGATAAGCAGTCAAGACTTCCTGAAATGACAGCAAACACAACAGGGTCTCTTTAAAATCTGATATTCCTATGTCCTTAAAAGCAGAATATGGACCACTGGTGGTGGCCAGTAGTATATTCCCTTAGTATATTTTCTCTGCTGTGATGAAACATTTCAATATCTTCTATGCAGTAGGGACATCTTACTCCATTCCCACTCAGTGTGGATAAGCACCTCATCCATATTGGTATGGTTACTTGTCAGTCAACAAATAATGCATTTTATCCAATCTTGTTTATATGACTGTTTCTCTAGTATATATTGGCAAATCTGTATATGTAAGGTGGTTGTAAATACCCAGTAAAGAGACAAGTCTCTGTGGTTCAGAGAGATGAAACAAATACTCCAAGTACATGTACAGTTTGTGTGAAAAGCAATATTGTGGTGCCTAAACAATCTATAAGTGTGAATGTTATCCAAATATTGATGATGCCAGCTTGTAGCAAGTGGTGATAGCAGCTGCCCCTAAATGGTGAATATACACTTGTTATACAAAATCGTGAATAGGTAGGCGCTTGCTCTATATACCAACAAAAATGCTCTCACAACAACATAGTGACTTAAAGTCCCCCAAAAATATATTGAATATAGATGGTGAATATCAGTCCCATAGGAAAATATCCTATAAATCAAGAAATTTTCTTTTCCACCTCGTGTGTGCAATAGATGAATTCCTCACTCACCCGAAATTGTTGACCCCCTGTTAAGGTGGTCACATAACGCTTTATGGTCATGCAGTATGTAGATATCCAACTGCAGGCTCTCATGGAATGGGCCTCCTGGATTCCTAATTAGGAATGGTGATCCAAGGAACAAAGAATATTGGCCCCCAGATGGGCCTCAATCAATATCCTTTATTCCCGATTTGGTATAACATGTAGTAATTTGTTTAACTGCAGCCATCTCTTCTCTACAGTCATTTGAAGTCCAGAATTTATACAGCTTTGTTCAATTTTCATCTCAGAAGTTTACAATGACTTAAATTTTAGCTTCTTGTTCACATTGGTTAAGTAATTAAGGTCAATTGATCTTTCTCACCACAGAATCTGTCCGACATACCCCCAGCTGTGACACAGTAGTAGCAGCAGCAGCATCATCCTCTTCTCAGACTGGGGGCGAGGAACCAGATCCTCCAGGAGGCAGTTTTCTACCCGGCTCCTTGGATGAAGATTCAGGACCCAGCATTCCTACAGCACATATCAGACCCACCCATCCCCTGAAGAGCTTTGCAGTACCAGCTGTTCCTGCTCCAGCCCCTGGAGCAGCTTATGAGCCACTGCCAAGCTCTCCCCTTTTGGCACAACAAGGTGGGCATTCCCTGTCTTACACTCTTTGCTGTCCTGTTTGACCTCCTCCTGTACACTTCCCTGTCTGTCGGGGGTACATGTATTTTAACCGTACAAAAAAAATATATAGTTCATTGCGTGTGTCTGTAGATATACAGTGCTGTGCAGATCTTTTAGGCAGGTGTAAGGAAATGCTAAAAAGTAAGAATTATTTCAAAAATTAAATATTTTAAATATTTATTTTTAGCACATTAAATAATGCAAAAGTGAGCAAAGCAGCTGTCTGCAGAATCAATAGCTAAAGACCTCCAAATTTCGTGTGGCCTTCAGATCAGCACAACAGTGTGTAGAGAGCTTCATTGA
Organism: Staurois parvus; assembly: GCF_062004578.1. Classification (NCBI taxonomy): domain Eukaryota; kingdom Metazoa; phylum Chordata; class Amphibia; order Anura; family Ranidae; genus Staurois; species Staurois parvus. The sequence continues at coordinate 3,488,553 of NW_028317901.1, read as the reverse complement.
ATGGGTTTCCATGGCCAAGCAGCTGCATCCAAGCCTAACATCACCAAGTGCAATGCAATGCTTCAGATGCAGTAGTGTAAAGCACGCTGCCACTGGACTCTAGAGCAGTGGAGATGTGTGTTCTCTGGAGTGAGGAACCATGCTTCTCTGTCTGGAAATCCGATGGATGTATCTAGGTTTGGCGGTTGCCAGGAGAACGGTACTTGCCTGACTGCATTGTGCTAAGTTTGATGGAAGGGGTGTTATGTTGTGCGGGGTTGTTTTTCAGGGGTTGGGCTTGGCTCCTTAGTTCCAGAGAAGGGAACTCTTAAGGCGTAAGCATACCAAGACATTTTAGACAATTTCATGCTCCCAACTTTGTGGGAACAGTTTGGGGATGGCCTCTTCCTGTTCCAACATGACTGTGCACCAGTGCACAAAGCAAGGTCCATAAAGACATGGATGAGTGAGTTTGGGGTGGAGGAACTTGACTGGCCTGCACAGAGTCCTGACCTCAACCCAATAGAACACCTTTGGGATGAATTAGAGTGGAGACTTAGAGCCCGGCCTTCTCGTCCAACATCAGCACCTGATCTCACAAATGTACCTCTGGAAGAATCATCAAGCATTCCCATAGACACACTCCTAAACCTGTGATCCTGTAGTCCACAGTAAGTCATCCGTTTTCCTAAGTACAAATCATAAAAAACATTTGTTGACACACTAAGTTTAGTCTTTAGCAAGTTAATTGATATTAGATCCTTATATTAAAATGTATAGAAAGCCTGTACCTGGGCATAAAAAGGCATGATGTCTCTGCTGCTTGCTGTTATAGCGATTAGTCCATGCACATAGAACCCAAGATGCCACTAATAATAGATAAGGACAAGCCAGCGATGACATGTGGTTGTGGGTCTCGGAAATGGATTACTTCCGTCAGATGAGGATGGCAGAAAATGGATGCTGGTCTCGTATACGATGCAGGATCGTGTGGATGAATGACCAGATAACCAGATGCATAAGTAGATGTAAATGTGGATACCAGTGCAGAAAGACCACTGGTGTGTGGCCGAT